>NW_025335941.1:25238079-25239287 GCF_004798865.1 Varanus komodoensis
TACTGCAGGGACTGACAAGACTCCTACAGAGAGGGGCCAGGTATCAGCGAGGATGGGAGGAAGGAGGAGGCTGGGAATTCCAAGGAAAGGAAGCAGTGGAAAGGAGTTGAGGTGCATGTACACCAATGCTAGGAGCATGGGTAACAAGCAGGAAGAGCTTGAAGCTCTCTTGGAAATAGGAGGTTATGATCTGGTGGGAATCACAGAAACTTGGTGGGATGAAAGGCAAGTCTGGAATGTGAACATAGAAGGGTATCACCTTTTTAGAAAGGACAAGAAGGGAAAGAGAGGTGGGGGTGTGGCTTTATACATCAGGGAAGGGATAGGATGCAGTGAGATAGAATGCAGCACAGATAGGGATTCGGTAGAGGCAGTCTGGGTGAAACTTAGGGGTTTTGACAGGGAAAGAGACCTGACAGTGGGGGTATGTTATCGCCCTCCAGGTCAACTTGAGACCCTGGATGATGTCCTGACAGGCCAGATTCTAAGGATATCTCGGGGGAGAGACACAGTAATTATGGGAGATTTCAATCTCCTGGATATTACTTGGGAGACACACTCGGCGGTGACAGCCAGGTCACGTCGCTTCCTAGAAGCTGTAGAGGGAGGGTTTTTCACACAGAGGGTCCGAGAGGCAACGAGAGGGGGAAACATCCTTGACTTGGTCTTGACCAATAGGAAGGAGCTGATAGATGAAGTACAGATTAGGGGAGCTCTGGATGCGAGGATCACTCCATCCTTTGCTTTGAGATCAGGGGACTGTAGATGGGCAGCAGGTTGAGCACTAGAAGCTGGGACTTCAAGAGGGCCAACTTTGGCCAACTGAAAGCCAGACTGGGGAAAGTCTCCTGGGATAGGTTACTGGAAGGTAAGTGAGTTGAGGAGGGGTGGATAGCACTCAAAAGGGAGGTTTTGGAGGCACAAGCTTTGACGATACCTCTAGTCAGTAAGGTGAGGAGGCGGAGGAGAGTGCCGCCATGGATGCAAAAGGAGGTGGTTAGAGGGATTAGACGAAAGAGGAACCTCCGTAGGAAAAGGGTACTGGGGCAAATAGACAAAAGGGTATACCAGGAGGAGGAGGCCCGTTGCAGAAGGATTCTTCACAAGGCTAAGGCTGATTACAAGCTGAGACTTGCCAAGA
Organism: Varanus komodoensis; assembly: GCF_004798865.1. Lineage (NCBI taxonomy): Eukaryota > Metazoa > Chordata > Lepidosauria > Squamata > Varanidae > Varanus > Varanus komodoensis. The sequence goes on from NW_025335941.1 coordinate 25,239,221, forward strand.
ATTTCAAGAGCAATAAAAAGGGCTTCTTTCAGCATGTAAATAGGAAGAGGAAGGGGAGACAAGTGGT
>NW_025335941.1:25239387-25293103 GCF_004798865.1 Varanus komodoensis
GACTGACCGAAAGCAGAAGGTAACCATTAGCGGGGAATCATCGGGACAGTAGCCAGTGACAAGTGGGGTCCCCCAGGGCTCTGTCCTGGGGCCGATCCTGTTTAATCTTTTCATTAACGACATGGAAGAAGGGGTGAACAGTCTGCTGATCAAATTTGCAGACGACACTAAAACTGGAGCAGTGGCCACAACTGAGGAGCAGGTATTCCAGATCCAAAAGGATCTGGACAGACTGTGGAAGTGGGCAGGAGACAACAGGATGGCGTTCAATGTGGATAAGTGCAAGGTCTTGCACTTGAGGCACAGGAGTAGCTGTCATAAGTACAGGTTAGGTGACAAGTGGCTGGAGAGCAGCACTTGTGAAAGGGGCCTCGGGGTACTGGTTGACTGCCGGCTACACATGAGTCAGCAGTGTGATGCGATGGTCAAGAGGGCGAACTCCACCCTTGGTTGCATAGCCAGAAGTGTGGCTTCTAGATCAAGAGAGGTATTACTACCACGCTACACGACTCTGGTGTGCCCACAACTGGAGTATTGTGTTCAGTTTTGGGCCCCTCATTACAGAAAGGATATAGCCAGGTTAGAGTCAGTGCAGTGTAGGGCCACAAGATTGGTGGCCGGTTTGCAGGGGATGCCATATGAGGCGAGACTGAGGGAACTGGGTCTCTTCAGCCTAGAGAAGAGGAGACTCAGAGGGGATATGTTGGCGACATACAGGTATGAGAGGGGATGTCACATGGAGATGGGTAGAGACCTGTTCTCTCCTGAAGAGGAAGGCAGGGCATGCTCCAATGGAGCAAAGCTCAGGGAGCCAAGATTCCGTTTGGATGCCAGAAAGCACTTCCTGACAGTCAGGACCCCGAGGGTGTGGAATGGGCTTCCACGAGAGGTCGTTGAGGCCCCATCGGTGTGGGTGTTCAAGGATAGACTGGACGTCCACATGGTGGGCCTGTTATGAGCGGAGCCGGCTGGTGCCAGAGGTCAGAATAGATGGCCTGGGAGACCCCTTCTGACTCGCTCTGTTTCTATGTTTGTATAAATACAGATTTCTAACTGAAATTATCTGAAAATCTGCATTTTTAACAGCACAATCTCATGCATTTTGACATTTTGAGGATCATTAGCTAAAGCACCAAGGAAATGTTTAAAGGAACAAATAAGCAAGTTTTGCTGTGTTTAATGGGCTGTGGATCTGTGGTATCCATGGATCTTTCTTAATTGGCCCTTTGAGTTTCTTCTTCATAGTGGAGATATATGAGAAGTCTTCTTACTTTTTCCCCCTGAACTTTGGAACAGTGTGTCCGTGGAAATGAACTGCCACTGCATCTGATGTCTTCCAAGCACTAGGCACACTACTTTATGCTCTTCTGAACTTTTATTGTTCCCTTTTTAAGCATTGCTTTTTATGTGGTCTATATCACTTAAGCTCAGGGCACTATTGCATAAAAATACAAATATCTGGCATTGAATATCCATTTATTACTGGGATCAACCCTGTTCCATAAATCATCTCCCCCACAGTTGCTATTGGTCCTTGAGGAGAAAGCTTCCATTGTTGCTTTTGGGATAATTCCTCACAAACTGTTAAGTGGAAAGTAGGAGGACAGCTCATCCAGGACATGGGGCAAAGGTTTACCCTCCCCTTTCTACCCACTGTGGTCCTGACCATGATTTGGCTCCCTCTGGCAACTCCATGTGATGAAAAAATCTCCTGCCGTAACTGCAATAGTTTCCTCCAAACATGATGAAATATGTAGGTCGGGTCACATTCTTCTGCTGCTTTGGCTTTGGTTATGTTTAAGTTTCTCAGTGTTTTGAAATTACAGTGTAAGTTGGTCGGAAAGAATTTCCCCAATACAAAAGGATATCAATCTAAAGACATTAATCAATCAAATTCCCCAATATGTAGGAGAGTGCACATGGCTTGTAAGGTGATCACTGCCATGGACCATCTGTGGGAAGGCATCCCTTAAGTGACCACCAGCCATTCTGTGCCCCTGCCTATACAATAAAGCTCAACAATCGCTAGTAATTGGAGGAGGGTATATAGAAGGATGCATATGCCCAGCAGTGTGACACAGCTTCATATCTGAAGCTCTGTTTTATATCTTTTGACTTACAGAAACACACATTGTTATAAACATTCTTTGTAGCAGAGCTGTTGCAAAATCTTCCTTATGTAACCAGACTTGAAATTAAAATGTAAGGGCAAATGCTGATTGTTTCTCCCAATCCTCCTTGTCCAGCTGTCTGTCAGCAATGCATGTTTCGGGTGGGTTTATTATTCCTATCATAACTATCAGTATTTTCTCTCTAATGTTTACTTGTTAGTTCCATATCCTTCAATGCATGCAGTCCCAGGGTGGCTATTAAAGTGAAACAAACAAATCAAAAACTATCAGTGAATTGCCCTCAGTGCTACTCATTGCTAACACCAGCCTGCTTATTGACTGTTTCTGAGCTGCTCCTCTGCCCTCCGCATGTCATTGATCATATGTTTGGAGAAGGGAGGAAAATAGACAGCAACAACAAAGAACTAGAACTTTGGTAGAGGATGACTAATAAATAGATCCCAATGAAAGGGACTAGAACATGATTTGTTGCATAATTATTATGTTAACTGTAAGCCATTCTTGACAGGTAGGAAGCTGATGTACTTCTATAATGTATAAAGTACTGTTGAAATCTAAGGGTGTAATAACTGAGTAGATGTGTTTTCAAAGAACACCATTCACCTACATTAAATTCCTGCACTCCTACTGCTACTTTGATTCACGTGTCTCAGGTTTGTCTGGAAATATTAGTTGGCAAGGGTAATAAATTAGGGGAAATTTTGCAGAGTTCTTTATCAAAATGGTATAGATAATGCCCAAATTATCTATGAACTGCTCTGGTAACTTTGAAGTACTGAAGCCAAATATTGCACATTTCAGTCAAGGCAACACTATGCCAATGACCTACTGAAAGCCAGCTCTTTTTTTCTTTGTCTCCCTTGCATGGTTTTGCTACTACTTCTCATGTTTGTTTCCATTACTCCTAAACCTTCATTTTCCTATATCCTAAATAAACAATAAGGCTTTGATTGTGTGGATCACAACAAATTGTGGCAAGTTCTTAAAGAGATGGGAGCACCAGACCATCTTATTTGTCTCTTGAGAAACCTATATGCGGGTCAAGAAGCAACAGTGAGAACTGGACACAGAACCACTGATTGGTTCAAAATTGAGAAAGGAGTTCGGCAAGGCTGTATACTGTCGCCCTGCCTATTTAACTTATATGCAGAGCACATCATGAGAAAGGCGGGGCTACATTGAATCACCAGTTGGAATTAAGATTGCTGGGAGAAATACAACAATCTCAGAAATGCAGATGATACCACTCTAATGGCAGAAAGTGAAGAGGAACTAAAGAGCCCCTTGATGTGGGTGATGGAGGACAGCACAAAAGTTGGCTTGGAACTCAACATTAAGAAAACTAAGATCATGGCATCCGGTTCTCTCACTTGCTGGCAAATAGATGGGGAAGCAATGGAGGCAGTGAAAGATTTTATTTTCCTGGGCTCCAAGATCACAGCAGATGGGGACTGCAGCCAAGAAATTAAAAGACACTTGCTTCTGGGGAGGAAAGCTATGGCAAATCTAGACAGCATACTAAAAAGCAGAGACATCACCCTGCCAACAAAAGTGTGTATAGTCAAGGCTATGATTTTTCCAGTTGCAATGTATGGCTGTGAAAGCTGGACCATAAGAAAGGCTAAGCGCCGAAGAACTGAGGCCTTTGAATTGTGGTGCTGGAGGAGACTCCTGCAAGTCCCTTGGACCGCAAGGCAATCAAACCGGTCAGTCCTAGAGGAGATCAACCCTGACTGCTCTTTAGAAGGCCAGATCCTGAAGATGTAACTCAAATACTTTGGCCACCAAATGAGAAGGAAGGACTCCCTGGAGAAGAGTCTAATGCTAGAAACAATAGATGGCAAAAGAAGAAGGGGACAACACCGGCTGCCGCGCCGCCCTCCAGAGGCCAGGACCATCGGCCCAGGAACACCGGCTCCGGCCTGCCTCCCCCGCACGGGTGAGAGCGCTTTCCTTCAGCTTCAGCTGATTCATCAGCTGCACCCCTACCTGGAGTACAACTGCCTGGCGACACAGACACACGCGCTGGTGACTTCCCGCCTTGACTTCTGTAACGTGCTCTACGTGGGGCTACCCTTGAAGACGGTCTGGATACTTCAATTGGTTCAAAATAGAGCTGCCAGGCTGCTGACGGGGACTGGGTGTTATGTTCACATGACTCCAGTCCTTTGTCAGTACAGCCAGTCCTTTGTCAGCTTCACTGGCTTCCCACTGAAGTCCAGGCCCAATTCAAGGTGTTGGTGGTGACCTATAAAGCCCTAAACAGCTTGGGTCCTGGTTACCTGAAGGAGTGCTTACATCCATATATGCTCACCCACCCCTTGAGATCTGCGGGAGAGGCCCTTCTCCGGGAACCCTCCGTGAAAGAAATTAGGAGGGTAGGTACTCGGAGGAGGGCTTTCTCTGCAGTGGCACCCAATCTATGGAATGCGCTCCCCAGAGAGGTCCACCTGGTGCCGTCGTTATTTGTTTTTTGGCACCAGGCGAAGACCTTTTTATTGAAGCATCATTTTAGTTGTTAATATTATTTGCTTATTTTATCTGGCCAGGGCAACTTATTTTATATTATTTTATATTGTTATTTCTTGTATTTTAATTTATGTTGTGAGCCGCCCCGAGGCTTCGGCGAATGGGGCGGCATAGAAATGTTTTAATAAATAAATAAATAAATAAATAAATAAATAAATAGATGGAGTCACTGAAGCAGTTGGTGTGAGCTTAAGTGGACTCTAGGGGATGGGGAGGACAGGAAGGCCTGGAGGAATGTTGTCCATGGGGTCTCGATGGGTCGGACACGACTTCACAACTAACAACAACAAAGTAAACGATGGGCAGCTTCGCTACTTGTTCTTTCTCTATTCCTCTCTTCTTAGAATGACTAATGTAGTTAACCCCAAAATAATCCCCTCCAATTTCTCAATGTGTTGTTCTGTGCCATCATGTTGACTCCAACTTATGCTGACCCCAAGGATGTATGTCCTCCAAAATGTACTGCCCTTGATAGCACTTCTCAGCTCTTGTTACACAAGGCCTTGATTTCCTTCATAGAATCAATCCATCCCATTGTTGTTCTTCCTTCTGCCTTTTAGTTTCTCTAGCACGATTGTCTGCAGCTGCGTATCTTGCCTTCTCATGATGTGCCCAAAGTAGGAGAACCTCAGTTTCATCATTTTTACTTGCAAGAAAATTTATCCTTGATTTGTTCTAAGGCCCACTTGTTTGGCTTTCTGTCTGTCCATGGAATTCACAAAGCTCTTCTCCAGCACCATATTCTGAATGCACCATTTTTCTTCCTTTCAGCTGTCTTAACTTCCAAGCTTTCATACCCATACATAGTGATGAGGAGTAGTGTAGATAATTTTTGCCTTGATCTCCAGTGAATCATCCTTACATTTGAGGTCTTTTCCAGTTGCTTCACTGCTCCCTTCCCAGTTTCAATCTTCTTTGAATTTCTTGGCTGCAGTCTGAGCCTGAACAAACTGTATGAGCATTCATAGAGACCTAGTTAAACAACTGGGAACTTTCCTGAGCCACCATTCCCAGCAGCCAGAGTTATTTCCTGTTCACTACCACTTTCAGCAGTGGCAACACATGAATGGATGCAGTGAATGGATGCAGCAGGTGCCATTACTGACAACCAATTTTCTTCCCTGCTGGCTGCCATTAGCAGCAGTGGGGGCAGAAGAATGGCACTGCTTGCACAATGCGTGGGGCTCAATTACTGGCAAGCACCCCACAAACACTCTGCCCTGAGTACACTTGCCAGGAGCTCAAACTCCGAGCTGTTGCAAAGTGGACCAACGTCCAGGAAACTGAATCCGAGGAATCTTGCAGATTTCCCACCCTAAGTGGATTCTTTGCAGATCCCCAGCTGAAGTACATAAAATATTTCACAATTTCAATTGTTTTTCATTGTTAAAAGTAGTTTTGTAACTTTTGTAATCATGGTTTTTGGTTCTTTAATAATTAACTATAGTCCTGTTTTATATTTTCTTCTTTAATTTTCACCAAGAGTCATTGCAATTCATTGCTGCTTTCTGCCAGTATTATAGTATCAACTGCCTATGTTAAATCATTCAAGTATCTTCCACTAATTTTCACTCCTTAATACAGGTTTCCTTATTATATGTTCTGTGTACAGACTGAACAGATAGAGTGATAAAATCCACCACTGTGTGACAGCTTTGTCAGCAGCAAACCATTCTGTTTCTCCATATTCTGTTCTATCAGGAGCTTCTAGTCCATGATAAATGCCACATATCAAGATGATCAAGTGCTAAGACGTACCCATTTTTTTCAGGGCCAACCAGCTTCTTATAATCCATATAGTCAAAATCATTGTCATAGTCAATAAAGAATACACTGATGTTCTTCTGCAATTCTTTGGTGTGTACCAATGTATATTTACAATGTGATCTCCAATATTTCTACTTTTTGGAATCCAGCTTGAGGGTCAGACATTTCTCTCTCCATATAGGCTAAAGTTATTTGTTGTAAACTTTGAGTATTACTTTGCTTGTATGACAAATTAGCACAACTCCTTAGCATCTCCTTTCCTGGGACTGGAATGTATATTTAATGTCTCCAGTCTGTGTGCCACTGTTTTGTTTTCCATATTTGTTGGCATAGTCTTGCTGGGATTTGAAATGATTCAGGCTCTGCGGCTTGGGATAGTTCAATTGCTACCTACGTTTTTCAGGTGTTTTGTTCTAAGTTCTTTCAGAGCAGGTTTCACTATACTTTCTAATATTGCACTGTTCTTCCTCATATGATCCGTCTTCAAAGCAGTCAGTCTTTCTAAAAAATATTTTCTGTATAGTTGTTCTTTATATTGTTTCCACCTTTTTCTTTTCTCCTGATTGTATAGTGTGATTCCCTGTTGGTCTAACAGCATTCCTAATTTAAGTTTGAATTTCCCTACAGTTCTTGGACTGTCTGAAAGAGGGAACTCATTTTTCCTCTTTTGTATTCTCTTCTGTTCCTTTGAAGTGGTCACTGTAATAGTTCTTTCTGTCTCTATACAATAGCCACTGAAATTTGCATTCAGGATTATGACTCTATTTCTGTTGCCTTTTGCATTTGCTTCTCACCTGTCTTTAGCAATGGTCAGTGTTTCTTCTATCATCCATCTAGTCTCTTTTCTTTCTTTCTGCTATCTAGTTGCCTTTTTGCATGCTTCCCTAATAATGTCCCTAGTTTCATTCCACAGTTCTTCTAGTTAATGGTCAATTAAGTTCAGTAATGCAAAGCTGTTCTTTATGTGGTCTTTAAATTTCATAGGGAAGTTATTTAAGTTGTATTTTGGTATTATACTTCTGTCTGTGATCTTGTTCAGCTTTATTCTGCTTTTTGATATTAATAGTTCACAATCACTGCCATGATCTGCTCTAGGTTTTGTCTTTGCAGCAAGAATATTGCTTCTCCACTTTCTACTTCCAATTACACAGGTTATTTGATTTCTGCTTAGGCCATCTGGTGATGTCCGTGTGTATAGTTCACTGATTCACTGTCTGAAGTATGAATTTGCAAGAAACAGATGGCTGGCTTCACAAAAATGTATGACTCATTCTCCTGATTCATTTTTGACCCCTTGTGCCAAATTCTCCCACAAAATTTCATTTTGCTTTGTTTCCTACTTTTACCTTCTGGTCACTATGATTAGCAGCATGTCTTGTTCTGGTCTGCTATTAATTTCCTCTTGGATGCCTGCATAAAAGTTTTCAATTTCTTCTTAAGCATTTATTGTTGGAATATAGACTTGGATGATAGTCATGTTGACAGTGTTTTCTCAAATCCTGATTGAGAATTGAGAGCACTCTTTCTCAATAAAAGCTTTAAAAATTTAAAAAAGCTCTGATTCCAGCCAAGATATTCCCTGCACAGTACATTACAAGGCACTCTAAATAGACTAAAGTTCCTAAAAGTGTGCATGTGCTGCTTACATTCAGTTTGGTAAACATACTAGTTTCCAAGCCAGCTGTACCAGATCAACAGCCGTTTGAACTCTGGCAGAATGCAACCAGTGCCAATGAAGAAAGAGGTCTTCTGACACTAGAATTAAATCCACCCTGGCATTCCGGAGCACAGCCAAGAAAGTTTCAGACAAGTATGAAGAATGATGTCCCAAGCAATCATGGTAACAAATGGAAACTTCAAATGGAGGTGACTGATCATATGTTATAGAGGAACTTGCCTAATATTTACATGTGAAAGTACCCTGTGTCCTTATTAGAACTCCCTCCTATAAGCCATAGTGGGCTGATGTAGAAGAGTAACCAGCTAACAAAAGCCCTGTGCTGTGTTTTTTTGAGAGCATAAACCTAAGTAATTAAAATAATAGTCAAGCTCCTAAAGTTATATTATCTAAGTAAGCTTCATTCAAGTGTAGCTGGATGTGAGAAAACAAAATCTCCCTACATTATAAAGCAACTTCAGCCAAGAGCCTAATATTTAGAATTAAGGTGATCAACTCAAATAAAATGAAGATTAAAACATGTCTAACCTGCTGGAAAGACTAAACTATTTCTTAGCTTCATAGCTTCAACATTTATGAGAATCTTAAAGACCTGTTCACAGTAGAAAGCTATAATTCTCCTTCTTCTAATATTCTTAATATGCATCAGAAATGATACAGCAGGGTTAAGAGAGTCTGACAAGCATTAAGTGAGATTATCTCCCACATACAAAACAGTGGATTGCAACTGTTGCATCTGAAAAATGTGGGTGAAACAGGAGAGAATCTGTGGGTTCTTTATCAGAAGGTCACAGCAAACTGAGCCTCTTTAAACTAGGAATAGCGAAATAGGATTCTTCCGTGTGAGAGAAGGAAGGGCTAAGAAAACTTACTCTGGAAATTTTTAAAAATGGAAAATTGTTGTTAGAAAGAATGTGGTACATGTAATGAGGTACAAGAGTCATGGAACTTCATGTTAATGAGCTGGATTTGTAGAAGACGGAAGCCCACTTGGGAATTCAGGCACATTGAAAGAACATTTCAAGGTAAGACATTTCTGCTACAAATGACCTGCCTTGTCACCCTAATCATCATATCTTTGATTTATGTGCCTAATGGTCTTCTTTACCCAGCATCTGGTTTGAATGAATATTATGAAATTTCTCTTAATTAGTAAGAAGTATGAACTAGGGTCAAACTTTTCAAAGGAACTCTCTTTGAAAATTACAATTTTGGTTTCCTGGGGTGGGTAAGGCATTATTTTCTTTCCAACACCAAGGAAAAGTCACTGTATTCTGACCCAAATAAGTATATTATTTGAAAATAATGCTAACTCAGTGGCTAATGCACCACCCTCCAGAATATGGACCAGTGATATACTAAATAAAAATGCCCAACTGTCTACTGAGAAAGGAAAGAGGGTGGGGGGAAGTGTGCTATTAGCTGATTACTGATTTCTTTGTTGAAACTTTTTTATTTAAAAAGTTGTGCTTCCTTAATATATTTTGCAAAATGATAATCATAAAAACAATACTTTACTTATGCAAGCCAATTTCTCCAGTAATAGGACCACTGTTACATAAATATCCTTGCTGGACAGAGCATAACCGAACCAGTTTTTTTTTTCCTTCTGATTCATAACTTTATTTTGAGACTTAGCCCAAGCTCACATGCTTATCCTCCTGACTACCAGGATGCTCCAATTCCCACAATAATGCAGCATGCAATCTATTTCTAATTGCTGCCAGTCCACATCTTGTCCGTTTTCCATTTCTTGGTCTGACCTTTTTCAATGAGCTCATCATCACAGCTACCAGAAAAACATACATACCAAAAGATGCTAAATTACAGTGAGAATTGCCTGTTAATGAACTCCTTGAAAATTGTTTTCTTGCTTCATAAAGTGCCAGTTTATTCAGACTGACAGTATGTCCTTCGGATTAGGTCATCCGTAGTGATGTAGAAAGCCTAAAGGATAAATTCCATTGCCCATTTGAATTTCAGCAAGTTCTGTTTGTTCTAGCATTTCTCTGAAATATCAGTTTCAGTTTAAAATCCCAATTCAATCTGCCTTTGCAGAACAATGCGTCACTGGATTATTTCATTCATTTCTTACATTTATTTCTCCACATTTTATTCTCAGAAACAGTCTGTGAAGCAAGTTAGGCTTGAAAGAGAGAGACTGGCTCAAGGTTATCCTTTTAACTTCATGACTGAGTGGGAATTTGTAACTCAGGGTTCAGTCCTATTGATTGTTCCTTCAGTGCTTATAAGCCCCTGAACATGGGTACTTATGAGCATCTAGTGCAGAGTGGAACAGCTCAGGAAGTCTTCCTCTCCCCACAGCTCTGCAATTCAGCTGGATGGCTGATTCTGGACAGGGATACCCCATAGCTTGGTAGCTCCAGTCTTTTCTCCCCTCTGTCCCCTTCTTTTGTCCCTCTATGAGGTTGATTCCCTCACTTCAGAAAAGCAGTTGGTATGCCTTTTTTCCATGTCAGATGTAAAGTACAGCTCTGAGCTCACTTCTGCACATCTGAAGTATCCTTTGGCCTCTTTGCTCCCTTGGCCTTTTCCATCCTTATCCAGTACATAAACTACTACAACACAGTTCACAAACACTAGGCAGTCTTGGTTATTTCTGCTTTTTATTTATTTTTATGCTGTCCAACTGGTAAATATCCCAATGGCAGTTTACAATAGTATAATACCAAAAGCTAAAGTAACAATTAAAACAATAAATAAATCAGTGAAAACATTGCCATGATAACATATTAAGATGTTTAATCTTTAATATATGCAAGACATTAAAATATTTAAAGACCAAAAATAAAGGTAATGAAAGCAACAGCTAAAGATTAAATGCCTACTGAAAGAGGAGGGTCTTCAACGTATATGCTGAAGATACCAGATGGCTCTCCATGGGAAGGTCATTTCACAGAAAGAGTCACTACAGAAATTATGGCACCCAGAGATGAGCCTTCAGGAATGCTATTGGCAATCAGACAGGAACATAACCTTGACCATCCATGTGCTTGGTGAATATGGCAATATTATGTCTGAGATGCCACACCTAAGTTCTCAGACTCAGAGTACCACCAGGATGCACCATGATGACAGGAATAAACCATCATCTTACCAGAAGGGGAACTGACACTCAGCTGAAAAGGAGAGAAAGAAAAAATATTCAGAGAATGCAGGAGTATTTCTGAAATAACGTAAAGTTTAAGATGAACTAAAGAGGTCTTCGGACCTGTGGGCACTCATCAACCTCACCAGAAGAGGAGCGTCCCAAGAACTGGGTGTCTCAATACAAGGAATAATTGGTCAAAGTACAATGATAACCTTTTTCTTTACGTCTGATGGCAAAAGGATACATTCCTCTGATGACTTAACTGGGCAAACAGAGCTATGTAAAACAAACAAATAAATATATATTCTGCTCTCAAGTCATTTAGTGTGTAGGAGGCATGACAAGACCTTGTGTTGCGGTCCACAGGTAGACAAGTTCCCATGTTTGAGTCCAAGGATGGAGGAAAAGAAAACACCGAAATGATTAGAACATTGGCACACTCATCAGAGGCATCACTACACAGAGTAGGTGGATTAATCTAAGGAGCACGTCACCCTGGCCAAGTATGTCTTGTCCTAGAATGAGCACAATTGGCTTGTCAACCCAAGCCTTGTAAATGCATTTATGCTTGCAGCTGCCACCTGGTTTTCCAGCAGGAATGTCAGTATTGCAATTCTGATTCTTCAATTAGTACTTCAGACTGCATGGAATATTGTGAAATATGCTGGCATTACAGGAACATGGTTATAATATCATAACAATGTAAGTGTTAATATGAAAATATGATTGCATTGTGAGAATTCATCATGTTAAGTAACAATGGCAACGATAAGCTGATCTAGTATGACCATGCAAAACCATAGTAGACTTGCTGTTGACCATATGAATTTTAGGGCAGGACACATAAAACTGTGGAAGAGTGATGGTGTATTGAATGTGCCTTGTCTTGCAGAATGCAAACCACAGAGAAGAGAACACTATTTAGTTATCTGTTCAGCCATTGCTGAAGCTCTCTTGATGGCATTTGTATGATGGCACGCATCATACAAATAGAATAATACCAAAGATAAAACATATTTGAGAAGAGTTTGTTTGTTAAGCTTTTAAAGACTTGGTCCTATCAATTTAAGCTTGCTGTTCAGAAATCCTGAACTGGTGGGCTTTTGAGATTCCTATGCCCTGGTGGGCAGAAGCCAGCAGGTAGAAAGACTGGTGGAGGTGATCTTTGCCTACCTCCCTTCTGTCCTTTGTCTTTTGGCTAAGGGCTTCTCAGTGCAACTAGTGGGGGTGGATGCACTGGCAGGAATGGAATGAGACTGGAAAATCCACAAAATAATTATCTTGGACTTTTCATTCTTCTCCACTTCCTTGTAATGGCCCCTTTCCCTTTCTGTGAGCCTAGGTTTCTCATAGCTATCGTGGTTCTCTTTGAGCCAGCTGTGAGCGCCTAGGGATTGGATCTCTGACTCCCCTTCCCAAGGTCAGATTGCTGGCAAAACAAAGAATCAAAATAAACTTAACATTTAAAATGCCCCAGGAACATTTTTCCAGGGATAATAGGATTGCTCTGCAAAGCAGCAACAGTGATGTACAATAATTTTAAAAGGGAAGAATGTTGACAGAGCTAAAACAGGGGGAAATTTTATTATAAAATTAAGCATTAAACATATGCTTAAAATAAATATAGCAGCAGTTAGAAAGCATTTTAAAGACCAGGAGAATAAAACTTATTTTCCTGGCATTGAAAAGTAAACTAAGTATGGACCAGTTAAAACTCTCCATTCCGTAACTTTGTGCATGTGTCTGTGTGAAGGGCAACTGCAGAAAAGGTTTGCTCATGAGTAGCCAACCAGTTTTGGCATTTGAGGGAATTTGATGGATTCAGTTGGTGTTCCCTAAGTGCCTCCAAACCCTGGACAACCAGCCAAGATCAAGAGGTAAAGTGCTTTTTTCACAAATCCTAGCAGCCTGTCAATGTCATCAGGACTTAAAATTGAAACTGATCCATAATTCATGGAGTCACTGGGCACCTTTAGTTGATCTCCATGATCTTATCAAGCTTTGCTCTCATTGGAGAAATTATCAGTTCCATTTTATGATCAGGGACCCAACAGGATCACTGGCAAAACTGGCCAAGGAATCACCCACATATGACTAGAAACCCAGTGATTTCCTAAGTCATATGGTGCAGACCATCCTAACAATTGATAAAAGCTTACATGTGGAAACTATGATTGCGAAAGTGAAAGTGCTGCTTTCTTTGCATGCCCAATGTGTAAATTTGTGGCTTGAAAAACCACAATAAAGCATGGCTGCTGAAAGTGTTTCAATGTTAATATCACTGCTGCATAATGAACATCAGTTTACAGTTGGTTTTTAACCAATTAATCTATTTGAATATGATCAACAGTTATTTAATACAAGATTCCCCTTGTTTTCTTGAGGAAAAATTAATTATCCAGTGCATCCTTGAAAAAGTAGCCTTTTTAGTATCTATACTCTGCAAAACCATGACTTTGTACGGCTGTGTGCTGAGAGTTCTTGATTTAAGTATTGTATGAAAGGAAAACAGGAGTGTTGAGAGTTCTTGATTTAAGCATTGTTTACTTGTATGAAAAGACAAACAAAATAAAATTTAAAATGAATGGTTGTTGCTTCTATTTGACAGCAAGAGAGGTGGGGAGGAATTTTGTTTGTTTATTTGTTTTGAACATTATCTGGTACAAATGCAAAAGTACAAATGCAAATTAACCAGATGCCTCCAATACTTTTTCACAGATTCCACTGTGGATTCTGTCTTTTTCAAACAGCCACTTTTAAAACTGTGCCAGGAAAACAAAGCAAACAAAACAAAACAAAGCAAAAACCTTAATAACCATAGTAGGAAAATACAAGGAATGTTTTAAAAATGGATTAACAAGAAATAGAAACATTTATATCTGATAGTTAATTTTCTGAAATTGCTTTTCTGTCACTATCAGTATTCTGGTATATACAGGCAGGAGAGAGACTTAGACAGCCATCAGGTTTTGCCCCAAAACCAAACTGATGACCTTTCATAACCCATGCTCATCATTTTTATATTCCCTATGTTTGTGACTCGGTGGCCAAAATTATACCACCCACATCCAACAGGGAAGTTTACCAAACCTGTGGAACCTCAAGGTTTGCAGATATCCATAACATCAACAGGAAAATTTGCTTCTCATACTTTCCATAGTTGTGCTGATGACTGAGGTGCTAATTTCCTGACTGTACTTGGCTGCTTTTGATACTGTCTCAAGTAATCTGACTGGATTACCTGAAGCCTTGGCTGAGTCACATGACTTCAACATAACTTCATGACTATTCTAATGAAGAAGGCTGAAACTTAAGGACCCAATGGCATAGAATACTTATTGACTGAGTGGAGAACCTTATATCTGGAACATAGGAGGAGGAAAAGAATGCAGGAAGAAGCAAGAGATGTGTAGATCTAAAATGAGAGAAAGAAACATCTAATTGTCTGGATAGGTCATTTTGCAGTCCACGTGGATAAATTATGTTAAAATGCACTCAGAGATGGAAGGGACAGTTGCCCATAGAAAACAGTGGAGAAAACCAGGATGTTCATCTGGACAACCATGCTTGCTAGCACATATGGAACTAGAGGCTTGTTTACATCCTGAGGCTGCTTGGGTAGTTCTGCAATGAGTATGCTTCTGCCTGCCATCACTGCACAGGGAGCCATTATTTTAACAAATCATTTAGGCCACCATGTAAACCAATTAAAGGACATTATTTTGGGAAGACTGGTTTTGTTAATAATCCAAATGCTGACTATCCAACTTTTATTTTTGCAGGTGATCACTTCTGAACTATATAACAGCCACCAACCTCAGTCTTATTATAAGATGTTGGCAGTAAATATAAAGAAGCCAGTCATAGGCAGTGTAGTATTCAAATTTTATTGCAACTTTTTGGATTTGACATGATGTTTTATCCTAATGGCCTTTATATCCTAGTATACAGTTTAATTAAACAATAAATAACCATTGGTAGAACTTAGATAATTACTAAAGTTACATTAGAAATGAAATGTCCTCACTATAACTCTATCTGTGAGCCAATAAAAACATTTGTTATTTTTAAAAAGTGCATTTCTTCCAGGAATTAAATTATTCACATAGACACATTTAATCAGTGGGAGTTCATTGCTTCCTAATAGGAAGATGCTAAAGATTTAAGGGACCTACAGAACAGAGAAGAATTACTTGTGGACTTAAGGATTTAAGTAGCCTGTAAAATTAGCTGTGTTAATACTGAGGCATTCTTGTTTGTCTGATATTTACTAGGCATTTAAATGAAGCAAATATGCATAAAAGAAACATGATAGGCAAACTGATAAGATCAGCTGGGATGAACAATAATCAATAATAAAAAGTACAGTCCAATCCTATTCTTTTATACTTCCATTATAAGTCCTATTATATTCAATAAAGTTTACTACAATATTGTGAGTAGGATAGCCACTTTACAGTGCAGCTCATTCATATAAAGGGCTTATAGAATGTGAAATAAATCCTATTGAGTTCAATAAGGCTTACTTCCAGGTAAGAAGATATACGATTTTAGCCTTAATGTGTCACATCAGCCCAGATTCCCTTGATGTTTCTAGAAAATACCAATTTAAATGCTCGTTAAATGGTTTTAAATGTAAGCTTTTAACTAGCTGACAAGCGAGATAATATATTTATTCCAGGAGCATACACATTGTTTAACTCCAGCAACAGGATAACTTCAGTCTTTGCAATATGGTATCTAATGGTGTTTTCTATTTGGCTACAGTGTTGATGAGGTAAAGTCACTAAAAATACCCCTTATTTACCATTTCACCTGGTAAATGTTTCTCCTGATTGCACCCTTATGAATTGGCATCTGAAATCAAAGAGACAAACTTTCATCTAGTTTTCAATCCATCAGATAACTGTATCAGAACAAGAGCCTTGATTAATATTATAATGCAAGTGAGCACTATAAGAGCGGTATTATCATAGACAGATGGAATTTCTTGGCCTTCATTTGACAGTTCCAAACTTCTTCTAACAAAATAAATTCTGCTATATTTCAGCTACAGAACTGGAATGTTTCCACACACAGAGATACTGCTCACTATTTATAGAATTAAGTTTTCAGAACCAACATAGTGAGATACTGCTCACTATTTATAGAATTAAGTTTTCAGAACCAACATGACTTGTGGCCAGACTATATTACTTGCAGACAACCCACAGGATCCCTGAATTAGCTTTAATAGGCAATTTTTCATATATTCTGAAGCAGCAGTATTAGCAGCAGAACATTTAATATAAAACTAATCAGATTGTTTTGTTTTGCTAATCCTTACAACAGCTGTGTCAGGCAGTTCATAATTCACATTTCACAGAGGACTAAAAGTGAGAGCCCAACAGGTTAGCAGTATTGTAGGTCACCCTGTAGACATCTTGTGGCAGCAATCCTGTATACCAGGGCTTGGCTACTTCAGATACTTCAGGGGTTAGTTTGACCTGTAGTGGTTTGCCAGAAAATTTTGGTAGGAATCTACTACACATACACACAATTACATAAACTCTGGATGTGAGAGGGATAGACAGGGGCTTCATGCAGGCTATGGACCACATATTGACCACACACTTACTGAGGAGTAATCCCACTGAATACAATGGACTTTACTTCTGAGGATTGCACTGAAGTCAATTTATTTAAATAGGTCTTTTGGATTGTGCCCTGTTATCCCACATACATACATGCATACATACATACATATACACACACACAGTGATTAGCACTTATTTTCACAAAACTTTACTGTATTACTACAACAGAGCACTAGAAATGCAGTATACCTGCTCAAAATAGTTTCCTAAGAGTCTTTGATGCACATTTGTGGCGGATTTAGTGTAAAATACAATTAAATAGTATAGCTTAGTAGATCCTTTTTTAGATTAAGTCCACTTGCACAAGTAGAAAAAATGTTTGGTTCTTTATCAACAGTTATGGCCTGTAGACGACTGGCTGCTGCTGCTGAAGAGTATGGCAGCCTGCTAGCAGGATGAGACCATGGGATCATCAGTGTTCCAGTATCTGCACTGAGTTCCTGTTGCTTTCTAGGCACAGTTCTGAAGATTGATTACTTTTCTCTGAAATGCCCTGAACTGATTGTACCAAACTAATTCTCACTATCTTATTTCACTAAATAATGTGATTGCATCAGCTATTTTTCATACAATCTATTATTATTCATCAGAGAAACACAGAAACAAAGTGAGGCAGAAGGGGCCTCCTGGGCCATTTAGTCTGGCCCCAGGTCCAGCCATCTCCACTCACGAAATACATTCAGGGTATAGTGAAAAATCCAGAATAAGAAACATGAAGACTCATGGAATTCAGTCTTACCATAGTATTTGGGTGTTAGAGAAATCTGCACTGAAATCAAATACATTTTGATTTTTATGAATCTGATCTGCAATTTCTGGCTTTTTTTCAGTGATACCAATTCTACAGACTTATGGATGCAATTTTCACCCTTGAGGGGAATTTGCAATAAATTAGTGCAAATGCACTAACCTGCATTATAGCTACTGTGAATTAGGATAAATAAATATTTATATTTGCTCCAAAAATAAAAGGAAAAGGAAAAGCTTTCCTCAATGAGCAGATAATGGAATGAAGCACACTTGACAATCCACAAAACAGAGATGGAATTGATTTAACCAAAACTTACACAGTTCTATAGACAGAAAACAACTACAACAGAAATAGAATGAGGATCTGCAAGAAGAGGGCTCTCTCTCACCATTCAACCAATCCTGCAAGTTACTGATGTAAGCTATAACCAGGCATGGGTCAAATTCCTCTGGCAATAGAGTAAAATTTTCCACAAGACACTGCAGGGTCAGGTTAGTGTATAGCATCTTTTCTGTTCCCCAGCATTCCATCCTGGATTTGGGCCTGAAAGACCAGGGGAAAGTTCAGGTGCATGGAAGGTAAGTTGTAAACAAGCATAATATGTGACATTGCACAACATAATCACTGACGGCAGAATACAACTGTTAAACCTTGGCTACAAATTTCCTAGATTCTTGGAGTTTATCCCAACATGAGACAGCCTAAACTCCGATCTTTTAAACTGTAAAATCTTTTGATCATTGAATTCCTTTGTGTTTTGAAAAGCCAATATCTTTCCAACATATTTGCATTTAGATTTGCTACTCTGGCTTTTCCATGCTACATGTGTGGGTTTGGGAACAGAGACATTAATTGAAAGCCAAAGCATCTGGCAGCTTCCTAAACTTTGCACCTAGACTAACCTGCAGATTTTCAAATATCCTGTCTTATTTCTCAGAGATACTGAAAACAGACTTGGCTTTGCATTTTTCTCCCTCCCTTCTGTCCTCTTTTGTTCCTTCAGGTAGGGAATTGGCATGTTTCAGTCAAAATTCCACAGTTGCCACAGACAGTAGCTTACTCAGACATTATCAGAGTAGGTGCAGGATGCTGATTTGGATCATGACTTCAATATGAGAGGCAAGGACATTTTTAAGATCTGGATCAGGTCTCCTGCACCAGCACTAGAGAAAAAAATAGCAAAAATAAAGCAGTTTTGTTTGCTGGGTTTGATACACCCTCACTCACTGAACAATGCCCCGAGGTTTCGGCAAGGGGCGGCATAGAAATTTTATAATAATAATAATAATAATAATAATAATAATAAAAAATTAGCTGCAGCTGATATTTAATATCTATAGCAGCATCTAGCTTCTTTGCTCATTTCACCTTCATCCACCAACCAAAGGATCCTGCATGTTTTGACTAGTATAGCAATAATCCTAATACATTACATTCCCTAAAATGGAGGTTGCAGTAGGCCTTTTTTTCAGCATAACTAGGGAAGGGGATCCTTCTGACTCTTCTGTCAACCCCATACAGCCTGCTGAAGTGCAGACTGCTCCTCCCACATTGTACCTGAGCCTAACTAGTCTGAATCTGCAAAGTGGCTTCACCATCTAGTCATGTTCTACCTCCCCTTCCTTTCCTCTGCCTTTTATAATGTCCTACTTGAAGAAGAAATTTGGGGATCTGAACACTTGCACATTTCCCCCTGCTTTTGGTGGTTCTCTCCCAGCATTAAGAATTAAGGCTTGGAAATCAAAGGTGCTGCATGTCTGCAAAAGAATCCATGGTTATCTGTGGCTGGAAAAGGAAGAGCCTCTGGGCTTCTCTTCCTGAGGGTTTTAATCCACTGCTATGAGTATATTGCTACTCCCATTTCATATTGTACACAGGCTCTTTATACATCAGTTTTTTCTCCGTCTCCTGCATATCTGCAGCTTCTACTTGCTCTGCCTGTTTTGAAGTCTGCTAATATTTTCCTAAGCTTCTCTTTACAGAGAGGCTACAGAGCAGACACACTGACAACATAGGTCACCGGTCTAGAAATTTGCCACTGGGGGATGACTGCAGAGCTGCAGCCCAGCAGCAGACCAGAGTGGCTTTAGCTGCTAAAAAAGCTGTCTAGTCCTGTGCCTCCTGGAACATATATACAGTTCCCGTTGTTGTAATATTTCCAATTTTTGTGTTCTGATTTGTTCCTGCATCTTTGCTTTGGTCATTCCTGTGCAGTCTCATGGTGATACATATATAACTGTATTGCACACACACGCATGCACACGCACACACGTGCGTGTGCACACACACACACACTGATTTCTGTTTTTAATACTGTGGCACCCAAAGGGCAAAAGCAGGATGTTATGTCTCCCTTGCACAACCATCCTTTGCTCAGGGTTTCCACCTGGCAAGATTAGGCTAGGGACTTTGAGTGAAGGGGATCTGCCCTAGCTGTGTGGTGCTATTGTGTGCTAACCTGTGTTAGGCAATACAGAGTCATGGAACATTAAGTAACAATAGCAAATTAGTAAAGTTTAGGATGGTAATAACACCATATTATGTCATGTGCAACTCAGTGATGAAATAAATGAGTGTCATAACTCAAGTTAGCTGCATTAGTAACTCAGAGACAATGATGGCTACACCAAAATTTGGCTATTGATGTGTGTACTTGCTTCCTTGGACAGGAATCACATTTATTTTATTGCCCATATGTAATCCTGCTTTTCAGGTGTAAAGGCAAAGAGTTGTGCCACATCAGCAACTGCAAGCAGGGCATGCCTCCTGCTCCAACATGTAATAATGAACATGCTTCGTCATTCCCTGTCCCTGTGTACTGCATGCAATAAGTAATGCCTGACTTTCCACTATTTCATGCCACCTCCATTCCCAGAGAAACAGGAAGTGTATGATAATGGGTAATCTGGTAGCATGAGTAGGACTTCCATGTGGTGTGGAAATACACTGGTATTAGTCAGCCATGCCTTGACTGTAAACATGGAATGAACTGGAAAGTCCCAACCTGCAGCAGAACAATGGTAATTGCTTCTTTACTCCTTCTCCTAAGTAGCATACAGAAGCTAATAGGATGAAGTTGGAAGCTGTGCGGTACATTAGAATGCAGTCTATTGACTTGGAACACAATCAGGGCAGCCCTACTCTGAACAAACTGCTCCACCTGACATCCACCCTCCTGCAGAGGTGGGCCTATTGAGCATTTTCTGAGAGCAAATGTCTCCTGTGTGAGAAATGTAGTGCTTCTGAACAGAAACCAGTCTGAAGTATTGAGGTATGTTGAACACACTGTAAAGAACAACCCAGACTGAATTATGCAAGCTATTGTAACACCAGCTTTACTGCAACACAAAATTGTTGAGTGGGTCAGTATTGCTGTCTAATACTAAATGTTTCTTGCAGAGTCTTTCCAGTTATTTTTGAAGAAGATTGAAAAAAAATACTTAGAGATCACCCACCCAGCATTGCTTTTTTTCAAGTAAAGACATTTTACAAAATATACGGAGGTCTACAAGGACTCTCACCTTAGGATTTACATATTCCAATAATGTTCTTGATAAAAGGCAGGGGACTTTTGGGCTTGACATAATAGGCATGGATTTTCAAGCTGGAATAATTCATAATCAAAATGCCCTGTCCAAAAAATGTGCTACAATTTCCATGTCTAAGATTAGTACATGTCATTGGTAGCACATATATAGCATGCTATGTGTTTGGGATTTTCTTTCCTATCCATAATCAGTTATATCTCCCTAAACAAAGGATGGCCTAGTACTACTCTTCTTGAGTTGAATTCATAATAAAAATAGATACCAGGACTCAAGGTACAGTTAGGCCATTGTGTACTGAAATCCAAATATTCCTAGAAACTATGTGTCCACTCATTCATAAATATCACAGTCCAATTCAGTGCATTAATATACCTGCACCTGACTGCTTTCAGTGGAGTATATGTTGACATAAGAAAGTAACACATTCTTTTTCCTGCTTTTTTACTTTTTACTGCTGGGAATATTAAGGCTGAGACTAGACAGAATGAGAAGACAATTAAGTGAATCCATGGCAGGGTATTTTCAGCAAAAAAAAGGAGAAGTTAGTGGATATTACAATAAGCATTTAATCTGGCTAAAGGAGGTTTGAGGTACCACTTGTTTAAATAAAAACATAATTGGATCCATTTTAAAAACTACTTTCTTCAGTTCCCATTAGATCACAAATATTTCTTGTTGCTTGCATTGTATCTTTCATACATGTATTTAAGGGACTGAACAAATCATATTAAAAGCATTTTTCTTTTTATAACAATATGCATACTTCTGTTGAAAATACACATGTTCACTTAAACTTAATGGGCAGCAATCAGCTGCTATGGTATTTCAGTGCCAGCTTAATTTTCTTCAAAACACATTTGGTAAAGGCAACATAACTTGGTGAACATAACTTTTTCTTAATTTAAGTTTCTGATCAAAAACTTCATATGCTTATTAGCAAGAATGTCCTATAGAGTTTTGTATGATTCACTTCTGCGTAAATATATTTCAGAAAGGATTGTCACTGGGTATTTCTGATGCACACCTAAGAAGACATGACTCAAGCATAGTGCGGTATAAATTGTCACCTACTCCTGTAAACTTGCAGTAAAAATATTAGTCATCTTTAAAATCAGTTGATGTATTTATTAGCTTTATGCATTTACTTTCAAACCCAGCCACTCACTGAGCAGTGAGAAATGAGCAAACAAATGAAAAAATAACCAATCAAGCAGCTGCCCTGATCCTTCCTATCTTTCTGCAGAACTACTTCATATAAACAGAAGACAATTTCTAGTTTTAAATATCTAGTGGATATTTTAACTGCAAGCTTTTAAAAACTCCTTGCAGATATATGTTAAGCATCAAGATTTTAATTTAATTTCCAGAGGGGTTGCCTTGTTAGTTTGTCAATTAGTTTTCTTGCAGCAAAACTAAGCAAGAGTTTGTGTCACCTTAAAGACTAACAAATTTATTCTGGCATATGTTTTTGTGGACTCTGTCCAGTTCCTTAGATGCATGAAGTGTTAATTTTAAATTGGAAGATCTTCTTCTGCTGGCATGTGTATGTATATCAATTTGAGGTTAATATTTCATGCAACTGATGAAGTGCATAGTGTCCACAAAAGCTTTCATCAGAACAAATGTGTTCATTTTTAAGGTGACACAAGACTTGCGGTTGTTTTTAATTTAAAACTCACTTTGTCCTTGTTATGTACAGTCGCAATTAGTGAAGATAAGTATCTGGACTGAGTGACTCTGGTGACTGATCTGCCCTAATGTGAATAGAAAGGCAGTAACAGTTTCTGTCTCCCAAACAGAAATTGCCTTAAGATCATTGTCATTAAATAGAAAGGTGCAGAATGGAAGAACATGCGGGCCCTACAAAGGCAGAGAGGCTAAATTGGTCAGTCACAAAATGACCATTTCTTTGTTTTCTTGTATACAAAGATACCCCATCTTCAAGGCATTTTCTAGTACCATGTAAATTAGCTTATTGGACAATTGTAAGTTGAGCAGTGTTCTCAAACTCCATGCCACATTTATCTTACGGAAAAATGCACACCCTATACTCTTCCACACTTCACTTTCAGTGTTAAGTTCATTTTGTCTGGAATAGAAAGCCTTTTAGTCCCATAAGTACTCCGTCAGAGTTTAGTTCCAATCACAAGTTTGACAACAAAAGATTGATCAGGGCTTTTGTTGAAAACTACGTTGTGGCCATCACTCTATTATGTATCCAAAAGGTGAAGAGCACCCTTGAGAATTTGTTTGAGTTTGGGGATGCATACAATAAGTTCTGTTTTGTGAACATCATTCTTTCTGAGTTCTTGGACTCTTGAATAACAGTCAAGCCAGTTCACTAAACTGAATTGATATTTTGAAATTCTGAACTCTGTGGATTTATTTTTTGAAGTTTTTTTAATCACATGTTTATGTGGCATGTTCTACCTTTAACTCCTTCTAAAATATTACATAAGGTATCAGATATTACCAATCTGAGGAAGCAGTTCAACTGTAGAAATTTTCAGCTGCAATAAATAATAAACCAGCATATTAAAATGCACTTTCACATCTCATTGATGACAATAAAATATCTAAGAAGATTCAATAGAAATTCATTCGTTTTTACAACAATGATATCACGATTCTACTTTTAAAATATATAGCCCATGTATTCAATAATACAGTAGTAGTAAATCTATTGTCAGTAGTCACCAAAACTTTTCATATAGCTGGAGGGATCCCTTATTCTTGTTAAAATAAGAACCATGTCAAAGTCTGAATGAAAATGTATTGCTTCACATTGACATTGCAAACATAAAGAAACTTATATTTGGAAAATAATCAACCTTTTCACTCCCACTGCATCACCTAGAACTTATGTAGCTCTGTGACCTAATATGATTGCAAAGCTATTCAGACACACTCTAAATAATGTTATGGACAGCAAAAAAAAAAAAAATGCTCTCATTCTGCCAGACGTTTGGCTCAAACATTCTTTTGAGGAGACTGAAAAGTTTCCTGAAATATTTACAATGCTAATTTGGAGCAATGTGCAGGATCTGTTCATCCAAACTATAATAACTCTCTGCTTCTGCTTTCAACACCCCACTAATTTTTATAGATCCTACATCCAACCCATTGTGTGATTTTATCCAATGAGAATGAATGTTTTGCTAACTGGGGTGACATTCCCTGCTTTTCCAGTTGTGCTGGGCAGGCAAGTAGGCCAAGGACTGTAGCTCAGTGTATGAGTAACTTCCCTAAACATAAGGCGGGTGGACATCTGTAGGCTGCATAACTGCTAATGTTACTTGATTGGCCTTATGATATCACATGACTTTAGACCTCTGTATTTAGAGCCAATGTGCCAATGGATTGTTGCAGATCAACAATAGAAGAGGACTATTCCCTTCAAGCTCAGCTTGTGTGCTTCCCAAATGTACCTGATTGTTGCGGTAGGATATAGAATGCTTGACTAGTGGGCCCTTGGCCTGAAGCAAGGTTGCTCTTAAGTTCCTGTGATATAAAAACACCTGCTCGGTCTACCTGTAATTGCCTTCTTTGGACAAAAGCTCTGAAAGTAAGCCAGAAACTGGTTCAAGCTCAACAGTGCATTACTTGCATGATGCCTGTAACCAGTATTTTGTCTGGTGTTAACTACAAAACTTCACCGTAAACAAGGTTCTTTTTTGGAAGCCTCTGCCTAGGATAAACATCCGTACTTTGCAAGCCTAATATGTATTTTTGGAGCTACATCTTTTCTGTAGTTGTTAACTGTGACATCAGAAACACCATGTGAGTAGAAGACTTTAAATATTCCATGATATTTCAAATATAGAATGTTCCAAATTATGTAGAAAGAAAGAAGATGGGGGAGGGTAATTTATTAACACCGAATACTGAAAGGCAATTGTCACTATGCCAAATAAAATATGCAAAATGAGTAGTGAGAAATTTTTCTCTTGCATTATCAGATGTTGCCTATTTTATCATGAATTTGTTTGCATTTTTGCATTCTTGCTTGCCTTACCCACTAGCATCCCTTCAGTGTGGGGAAACTCAAAATAAAATGATGGCCTTTTATACTCTGGATGTTGTTCATTGACTTTCCTATTGCTCCGTGCATCAAACCCAGTACTTCACAAAGGATTTAACTGTGGTAATGTGACAACAGAAACTTATGCTGTAGCCAAGTAGAAAGAAAGTCCTGATGCCTCCATTGCTAGGTGTCCTTAGGGGGAAGGCAATTTGTAGCAGAGATAGGACTGCAGAACTGTGAATACTTAACCCTTCCCCTGCCTGTCACTTTCCTTTTGAATCATGCTACAGGTCTGATTTTGCCAGGATTGTGTTTGCATGTTTCTGAGGCTTGCATGGGCATGTCTCACTGTCAATAAACCTTGCTCCAGTAAAGCAGTTAAGGCAGTTTCAGGAGAAAATGGGAAGGCAGGGAAAAGGTAAGGCACTCTGTTCCTCCCTGAAGATGCTCTGTTGGGTCTCTGTAAAAAGCGGCTGGAGTATAAGATGTAAATATCTTTGGTTAAACATGAACTAGTAGATTCTTATGTTTTCTCAGTGCACAGTGAGGTTCTGGGATGCAATCAGTTCATTTGGCATATTTGTGAGTTGTTGTTTCCTCTTTTTTTTAAAACAGGTCTGCAATATTTGGGCGCATTAACAAACATATAATTTTAAAGTCACACAATAGGCAAGCAATCAGCTCTGGCAGAAACAAGATTGAGGGCAATCTTCAGTTATTCAGTATTAGGGACATCGAAAACACAAGGAGAGAGAGAAAGAGAGAGATTGAGATTGAGAGAGGGCAGGAAGAGAGAAAGAAAGAGACATCAAGACTGATTGTGCTGGCATAATACATCCTAACACAAGCTCAGTAAAGCATTGAAAAGTCGATTCAGATTTAGATAAAGATTTAGAGAAACTAATTTTGTTTAAAAGGGAGGAGATAGTATGGGTCCTACAAAGCATAATCTATCCAATTAATGTACCTCTTTGGGCATTAAACCCAGACCAATCTGTGTGTGCGCGTGCACACATGTGTGTGCACTGGTGGTGGCAGAGAACCATTTGGTATTCATGATATTAAACAAATTGAATAGGTGATCAGAATGTCATAGCTAAAATATATTTGGTGGGTACTGCTCAAAAGGGTTTGAAACATGCAAGGTGATTACATCTTGATGAACAGTAATGTAAAGCCAGATGTTCAGTGTTGACATTGCCTTATAAGGTGCTGCCAGCCACAGTGCTCAACTACTGTAGCATGCTAGATATGTCCTTATGTTTGAGTTGGAATGACCTCGGTTTGGATCTGTAATTATTTGTGAAGCTTACTAGATAAGTATGGGGCCAGCTATTTCTCACTATGTGTCAAATGGCCATCATGAAGATAAAGTAGAATAGCCTTTTGTCTCAGCAGCCTAGAGTGAAGGCACAAGACATTGGCTGATATTTTGAATTTAAAACACTTTCTTTATAAGTAACACAAAACAGTTCACAATATTAATGAAACAAGTGCTTGCAAAATAACAGTAAAATCTTGCCACCACAATAAGCTAATTTAAAGTACATCAGTGATATCCTAATCTAAAAACACAAAACCAAAGAGTTACCAGAAAAATGCTTTTATACACAAAAATGCATTTAACTTATATTTACATACTCTTAGTGGTGAATAATCATGCCTCCTAGGAGCTCCATGCATGTGGGTTGAGAATTAAGAATGTTTTTACTCATGTCTTCAATTAATGTGTGCTGCATCTGCCATCTGCCTGACTCCAGCCTACCTCCAAGATTTGATCCACTCAATTGATCCACACTTCAAAGTGCCTTCTCACCTTCAAGGTGTGTGACAGTGTTATCACAGTCCCTATGGAAAGCCCAAAGAGTTACAAGGAAGTATTCCTTCCCGTAGCCTTTTGAAGTGGTCAGCCACAAACAATTCTGATGCTTCACCAAGGCTGCTGCATCAACCTTTTAAAAGCACATTGTCTGCCATCTTGCCCATGGCCTAATGGCATCATGTCCACAGCAAGTGCTACCTAGGTTTGTGCCTCATGCTCTGCTCTAGCAAATCAGATGCACTGCCCTGCCACAGGCACGTAATGGCCATATATAAGCTCCTTGGACAAAAGATGGGGTAAAATCACAATAAATACATCTCTAAATACACCAGCCTTTGAAATAATCATAGGGTCCTCTCCATGTTCCCTTGCTATTTGAGATGCCGTAAATGTGTCTCCTCTGTATCTGTACAATCCTAGGTTGACAGAGTGCCTGTATACATGGAACATAGAAAACAAACTTATTCTGTTAACATGGTAGGCAGATTTTTGCCTAAACTTAGCTATCTGATTATGATATGGTACCTGAGAAACCTTGTTTCTGCATTCTTCTGGCCTTGCCAGCATCCCAGCAACTCCTTCAAGTGAAATATTCATCATCATCATCATCATCATCATCATCATCATCATCATCATCACATAGCCAAAGCTCTTGGAGCAAATTACAATTCCTGCCCTTTTCTTATTCTTGCCTCTGGATAGCAGCAGCCTCTTCCTGATTGGTCCCCTAATTGGTGCTGTCATCTAAGTAAATGTGCCTTGGATTGCACAATGAGATAGTTAATTCTAAATTAATCTCTAGACTGTTAGCATATCCCATGTCTATTTCTAGAGCCCAAAATAACTTAAATACTAAAGGCAAAACAAAACACTGAAGAATGATACAATAATTTGACACAAAAATGTGATTTCTGGCACTTTCAAGTCAACATTTAAAAGCAATATCTTTAATGAATTCACATTATAATGAAGATTCTCTCCTAGAAACTCCTTTCAGTCACATTATGTGATATAAGATTCCTGGCATATAGAAAACCAGGGGCCCATTCACCTACCACCATTAATACACCATGGATTATAAATGTATCATATTTTTGTCAGTAAAACTTCTGAATAAATAGTATCTGCCACAAAGATTACATGAATTATATTTTAATTGATGTTTTGTGAGCCGCCCCGAGGCGAATGGGGCGGCATAGAAATTTTCTAAATAATTAATTAAATGCAGCATTTTCCCCAAACAGATTTTGTAACATTATGTTGCCAACTGTTGCTTTTAGCAGCTCTTTTTTCCATGGTAGAAAATAATATCCTTAACTTAGAATAGTCTTAGTGTTCTCAAGAAAAATAAAATGGTTGGTTGTTACGTTCTGAATGCCTGCTCACAAACAAATCAGTCATTCCAATAGTTTATTCCAATAGCTAATTAACATACAGTTGGTGGGGGGAGCTCTCATTACTTGATACCTAAGTAATTAAGGAGGAACCCCCATTTCTATGTGTATAAACTCAATATATTTAATGCCTTAGATGGACCTTATGGCAAGAACTTTATCAGGGGATGCTGATGAGCTCTGTCTGTTGGGCTTCTATATACAAATTCCCACAATGGTTTTTTTTAAGGGTGACAGATTTTTAAAAATAAATTTAAAATACCTCATAATTTATCAAAGAATGTTGATGATTCAAATACTTTGATCCTATGAACTATGTATTATAATAGAAGTAGTCTAATACAAACTCTCCTTGGTTTTGATTCTACTTTTCAGGATAGTCAGATAATCCTATCTTAATGTACCCTCAAACAACATGATAAGCAATGGTGCTTTCAAAACAAAGCAAAATGAAGCAAGACAAGACAAAACACAAAACACTGTATCTGAATGCAATCATGGTTTTTGAACTTGGTGAGTCTGGTCTTTAGAGACAATGGTAAGAAAAAATGCTTTATTGTATGGTTTCTGCATACTCAGGTGGAGAATGAACTGTAGTGGCACCTGTCAATCTAGCATACATGGAGTTCCTCCTATGCTTGGACTGGTCTTGTAAAGCAAGCCATGCTGAATGCATGTATGAAATGTATGAATGCAAGTGGAGTGAAAGTTGCACAACCAGTAACCTTCCATGTAAGGTGCAACTGCCCAAACGGTGATCATCTGTAATGTAGAAATCACTTGATCATTTGTCAGCTACAGCATGGTAAAAAGCAAGAACAAAACAATGTGTGGTAACTGCATAGGACTGCTTATTGTGTTGTGTGTCAGTGATGATGTTTGCACTCCACAAGAAGCCATGCTGATTTCTTACCCATATTGATCTGTCCTGTAGTTCAGACCAAGTCATGGCATTTCTGTGTGGTACCTTCATTTTCCTGATGCCATGGAAAGAATCAACAATCTTTTCTAAGTTTTCCACATTTCATCCTATTTTTCTAAACATTCATACCTGAGCTCTCCATTTGACCAATGTTGATGTGGAAACACTGTAGAGTCCCATTGATGAGCCACTTCTGCAGCCGCTCTTTCAGACATCCATTCTCTACAATCCTCCACTCCCTAGCAATACATGTGTCATCACTTGTTTTAGCCCTATTGGCTGAGCAATGCACCCAATTCCCTGTTTAGTTTCAGAAACAGGGAGAAAGTAGGTGAAATGCACAGAGCTGGGAGGGCTATACAGGCAAGACCAAGTGGGACCCCAGACCCAAGCCAAATAGAGTCTGAGATAAGACTATGAGCCAAAAGGGCTTTATTCTAGTGCACTATAGAATGAATGGAGACTGAGGGACTGTGTGCCCAAAGCAAAGTCTTGAAAGTTGTATCCCAGTACATGTGTTTTATACCCTACGTAAGCAATATGGTCATCTAATACATATCTAATTCAGCAATACATCAATCTATGCACCCCCTCCCCCTGTTAGCTTCAAAGAGTCCTTTCTTCTTTCAAGAACCAGGAATTTCCTATGTTTATTTCTTATCTGCTCAAGACTCACACAGGCTCGCTGTGTTCTACTTCCTGCACATTTGCAACTTTTATGGTGGCTATAACAGGATTCCACTTTATAACAGTATCCCTTTGGTTACTGTGTTCGACATCAGGCTAACTTGTTAGCTGCAGGTTACACAAGTTCGTTTGGTTCTTATCCTCCCTCCTTCTGGGGCAGGAAATTCAGTATGGCTGTGGTGCAGACAATAGAAAATCTGGGCACAGACTCCCCTGGTAACCACCCCAGTAACAACAGCAAAAACATTTATTGTGATTTAGTAAAAATTATTTGGGGAGTAGAATGGCTAGGAAGAATTGCAGAGATTGCAGAACCCCCCCCCCCAAAAAAAAACCCCTCAATCACTCAATCAATCAGGATGAGGCTGCTAAGGTCCACAGGAAGCAATAGAGTAAGGAGGGAGTCTGTCAGAATGCATGAAAAGAGGGGAAAACAGAGAAGGGTCCATGGGAACCACATTGCTCAGGAAACCATGCCATCATCTAACTGGTTAGTTTGGGCAAAAATCTGTTTGCCATGGAAACAGTGCAAGATTATTTGCCATCACGTGTGAATCCAACTTCTGTGTGATTCACTGCATACCTACACACTTTTCAAATCTTTGCCCATTCTGCTTTATTATCTTTAAGCAGACAAAGATAGCTATTTTATTTGGTGTGGCATCAAATTTCATGATGCTCATTGATGAAGCTGGAAACATTTGGAGAAAAAAGTTGAAACAAGCCGTTAACTCAATTTTATGTTTTGATTTTGGCACATATTTCATGCTTGTTCCATTGCTTTGAAAAATGGCATGTATTTTCTTTAAAGCTTTGTTTGTTTAGTTTATGATCACAGTCCATTGGGGATCACATAGCAAATACATTGACATTACTGTGCTGAATAATCAAATGATTGTTGAAGTTGTTTGCTTTCAAACCGATGTTCTGGGGGTCACCATGGGAGCTGAAAAATGGCATATTAGTCCTTGTGCTCTTATACAATACTTGATCAGATTTATCAATGTGATATCACTGAGGGTAAATGTCATCTTCTCACAGTCTTTACTTTGAAAATATGTCCATTGCTCATGGAATCAATGCAATACTTCCTTTGTTTCTACAGTGTACTTATAACTTCATTGCTACATTCATTGTGGTTTCACAAGGCTTTCTCTTTGCTTACATTTTAATCACATTTAGTTAAATATGATTGCTTAGGGCAGAATGCAGATGCACATTCCATCAAAGGTAAAGCTGGTATAGTACAGAATCTCAGGCTAGGACCAGAGACTTTAATCAAATAGTTAATCAGCCTGAAGCTTCTCTGGGTTGGCCAGTCCATTTCTCTTGCCTTAGGGGTGGTGTAATGCAGTGAGAATAGACCATAGCATTGGAATGTAAACGGCATCCATCTGTGCTACACTGCTTTAAATGCAATGTGCATTCAGATGTGTATCTCTATGTACACAACCATCTACATTCTGTTCTGATGAGTTCATTATACATGGGTGGATTGGGTCAATGGGACAGTGTCCTAATTACCATGGCAACGGAGAATATGAACTCCTTTGCAAGCATTTCAGATCTTTATGGCAATAAAGTATTTAATTTCACAAAAAGGAAGGCATGTTCACGGGGCTAAATAAGTTCATGAAATAAGCACCCTTTCAGCAAATACTATGTATTTTACCATATGCTTACACCAGATGTTCATTGTTTAGTGAATTTCCCATAAAACACTTGTCAGGGAGACACTAAGATGACCAAACCACACCAAATATAGTTTCCCTCACCACTGAAGTAACTTGGTCACCTGTAGGGCCAAATGACATGATGTTAAACTTGGAGCTGAACACATGTTAAATCCTTTTAAATAGCCTGACTGTCTGTGCCATATTTGGGACACTTGGAAAGATGGGATAGCTGTGATTTTGGTGAAAATCTCCTCTGGAGTAAAGATATGAAAAGTAGCCAGACTCATGATAATTGATATTTCCCATTCTTCCCTGAAGGCGTTTGTGATTCACCTTGTTTCTGTATTAGAAAGAAGATATTATTTTACTTTTTGCATGAAAATTCATATGTATCTTCGGGCACATTGTCCATACTGTTGTTTAAAATAGCAAAAAAAAAAAAAAAGGGGGGGTGGTGGAAAAGGAAAAATGGGGAAGGAAACAAAAAGGAAACCTTTTATTCCTTGAATCACATAGTAACTTCAGCAGCAGGCAATTCTGATCTGTGCTCAGGTCTGTGGTTATTCCAAGAGGGATGAACTTGGTAAATTTTGACCCAAGGCAAACTGAAACAATCTCTACCATATCCCTACTGCACAGCTTGGCAAACGGTCACCAGAACTCAGGCTCTGTCTGTGCTTTCATTAGGCCTTGTTTTAGGATTATTTGCTTTGTTACTCTCTTTGTTTGCCTTCTCAGCTACAGTGTGCTGTTGTGCAGAACATGGATTTGTCCAAGTATATGGATCATTATCCAGGCAGTGACCCATAGATTTTTAAATATTGGGCCTAGGGGAGATATATATATATCCCATTACAATACAATACCAGAATATTTATTTAGTATAAATCAGAAAGATTTGGGACATATCTATGTAGATAATGCCATCTTTTCCTGCTTAAAACACAGAAAGGAATTGGAAAGGAAACAAACTGAATGAAATTGTCCAAATGATTGCAAAGAAAATTAAAACTTTGATTTTTGTTTTGCACAACCCATTGTCAACTATCAACACTATCAATGACTAGCTGCACCCCAAGATTAGTTTGTGTTTACATTCTGTAAACACATAGAGACTGGGCAGCAGGAAAGTGGTCAAGTTTGCTCTGGATTTGTATGGAATAGTCACCCGCATCTGCTCACCTCCAAACTGCCAACTTGGCATGTCTGTACAGAATACATGGTGCATGAAATCAAAATCAGACTGTCTCCCTTTGTGGTCCAGGCATGGCTTGTTTTGGCTGTTAAAAAACTGAGGAGAAGGAGGAAAAATGCAAAACAGTTTCTGTAATATAGTATATTTTGCAAGGTGCAGTAGCTGTTTCTATGTGGACTTTGTTTTCTGCCATGGAGCCTATATACTATCCTCCTTTAGGGAAATAATCAAGAGATTGGGGATGACTATATTATTTTAACACACAGTCCATAGAGTGAGAACCCCATAATTTCCATGGCACAAACCCTGCACATGACAAGTACATGACATTCCAGCTGGGAAAGAAGAATATCTTCTCTCTCTGCCACCCAAGATTTTATCTGAAATATCACCTGCCTGATGTATCTTAATATCTACAGTGGGGGGAAAGTATCTTATGGGTGACCTTGACATCCTGAGGTTATATGAGTCAGTGGAGACCTTCTGAAGGTGGAAGATTTTTCCAGGAAGATCTCCTGGCTCATATGTTTGTTTGCTACATAACTAGTAAACTCAACAGTTAAACCAGTATTTTTGCTATCAAGAAATAACATTATATTTCCCTCAGCATATTATACTTCATTCTATTTGATCAATGGGATTTTCTGTCACATTTAAATCTTGTGCCCTGACAGTTTTATATTTCGATTGCTAACTGTTATTTTAATCATTTTCTATTGGTATTTGCTGTGTTTTCTTCTTGTTGTGTAAATCACCCTAAAATTTAGAGAAAAGGTAGTAATTTAATATTTCAAATAAAGGCATGCTATAAAGAAAAATACATTATAAAGTAGAATGAAACATGTTTGTACATGCTGAAGTGCACTTACCGCATTGTCCTAAACATGTCTGCTCAGAGAAAAGTCCCATTCTGCTCGATGAAATTTACTCACAGGTAAATTAGGTTGCAATTAGGTTGCAATTCTGTACACAGTTACATGTGAGGAAGTTCCGTTCAACTGCATGGGACTTACATCTCTGTATATGCGCATGCTTACTCTATCATTGCACTAAAAGTTCCTCGTTATCTTGCATAAGTAGACTACTGTTGATTCCCTTTGATATCAGTGGTGCAGGGTTTCAGAGAGTACAATTCAGCACTGCAGCACTATTTATTTTATTTTTATATTTACTTTCCCCAGATTAGGTGTGGCTGCTGTCCCAATGTCACCAAATCTGGCATGATATAAATAAAACAAAAGAAATGGCTATCAATATTACACCCTCTCTCAAATGTGAAATTCCCACATTGATTTTCTATCAGGAGTATTAAACAGTTATAAAATATTATGGGAAATAATTTCTTATTGCAAGACACTGCTGGCTGCAACATAAAAAGGATCAACAAAAGTGATTGTTCTTCTAACTTTGTGCAGGTATTCACAGGACAAAGTATAATTGACAACTTATGTTTGATCACAGCCCTTTTAATTAGGAACATATTGCATCTGCTTAACATTGCTAGTGTTCGGGTGCAAAAGATTTTCAGTGTCAATTAATCTCGTAATATCCCTAAGCAAGCCGGAATTGTTGAAGAAGATGGAAATTGGCTGATGAATGTATTGGTCACTTCAGAGGCATGTTCAAATCTATCTTCTTGCTGTCCTAATGAATATGGAAACCTGCCCAGTGTGTGATTGGATTTTAATGACTACAAGGTCAGGGACTTTGCAAGGTGTGAATCTGCTTGCAAGGTCGTAAGTGGCAAGCAGCGCATGGAACTGAAAATAAACAAGGAGCTGTCAGGGATATTAGCTTTTTTGTAGAAAAACCCATGGGACAAAAAGGTTAACAGGTGATTGCATTGTAACTTGTTTTGAAACTCAAAATGAGCTCAAAGCTACGTGCTTATCCTTCATTATACTTTGCATGAGAAATTGTGGCAATTTAAAATGCAAGCAATGTTTGATTATAATAGCACCCTAGCTTATTACAAGGCTGCATTTATCACTAGACAAACCAGTCCAGTGACAGCACAATCCTGTAGAAGTCTACTCGCAAGTAAAAATTATTGTCTTCAGTAAGGCTTACTCACATGTAAATAGATATAGTATTGCAGTCTGAATCAGCCTGCACTGAAATCAGTGTACCTTTGAGGTAAAACTCCATGGCCTGTCAAAACTCCCTGTGGGTGGGAAGAAAATATCTGCATCTAACAGATAATCCAAGCTGGAAGTTACACACAAAAATGCAGGTCATGTGCATTGCTACCCTAAATTAATTTGATTTTCAATGAGGAATAATTCAGGTTGTTGGAAAAGAATAATAGGAAATTAGTTAGAAATATTAAGAAAAATATTAATAGCTTGTCTAAAGGAGCATGAATTATTGCAGAACAATGTGCATATTGCTTCTAGAGAAGAAAAACTCCACAAGAAATGGAAAATGATAGAGGGTTGGTAAAGAAAAAAATAATGGATTATTTCCTGAAAATGAGAAGAGGGGAAATATATTCCTAACCCTGAAGCTTGGGCAAATGAAAGGGCCATTTTGGCTGTGAAAAACCAGGTAATATTAGCATGGAGTGTGATTATACATGTAGATGGGAAACTAACTGATTTATTCATCACTACAGCCCAATGCAGGCAACCTGGACCTAAATATTAATTAATTAATTAATTAATTTGTTATTAAACTTATATTCTGTTATATTGGCCCAAAGGTCCTCTAAGCAGATTACAGTAGAATTGAAACACATTATAGCAATAAAAATAATCAATTAAAACCCAATAATAAACAATGGACAGTATAGCAAAACAATACACACAACAGCACACAACAGAGTAATAATACTTTAAAACCATACAGTTTAAAACAACAATATGAGATAACAATCAATTATTAAAATGCCTAGAAAATAATGTTGTTTTCACCCGGCACCAAAAAGATTGTAATGAGGGCACCAGGCCAGCTGCTTTTGGGAGAATGTTCCACAGGTGGGGGTGAGCACTCCTCTCCCTGATTGTGTTTGTCCCTCTCTAATTATTCAGGCAATGGTCTGAAAGGAGAGCCTCGTTTATCCAGAAGGGCTCTTCACACATCCATAATGCTGATTATTCAGAATTCTGGATCATGTGGAGAGCCCTGATGGATAGAGAAGGCTTTTTGCTTCAGAAGAATGTCATCCATGAATGATGGAAGATGAAATAAGGCCAGGTCTTGGCAGCTTGTCTGTTTACCCTTTGTTGGTCTAGAATATTTACATAGGGCTTCAGGCACCCCAGGGTTACAGGGAAAATGGGAGGCTACAAATGTGATAAATGCATGATTAAATAAATAAATAAATAAATAAATAAAATGTGACTAAGTGTTGTGAAAAGGAGAGCATCCATAGTTTCAGCTTGCCCCATTTTTAATATATAAAGAAGCCTATAGGTGGCTCATGCCATGCTTCTGTCAGAACTTCCCCCACCTGCATTCCTTTTAAATTGTGCATAAGATCTGATAGCTTTTATGTTTACTTTGTATTGATTTCCTTTCATTTTAGAGCATCATTTTATTGCAGGCCACTGTTAGAACCATTGTTTAAAGGGCAGTATAGAAACAGCTGCAATGAAAGAAATAAATTCACTACTCTTTGCTATAAGTAAAGGCATCTGTGCCAGTTCTGCATTCATTAATGTGAGATATGACATAAAATAGATAGCTTCTGTTTTGCAGTCAAGTCAATTGAATTTATGGATAAAAGATTTTCATTTAATTTTACAAGAGCAAGAACTTGGCACTAATAGAATAATTTTCAGTGGATGGCACTGATACATAATCATTTCTTTTCTTTAACGTGCATGTATCTATGGATAATCCATGGTACCACCAAAATAAGTAACATTCCTAACACAAACGCACACACACACAGAGGTGGGGGGGAGAGAGAGGGAGAGGCGTTGTAATTGTTGTGACTTTTGGCTTCCATAAATGTTTGGCATTGCTATTTGCTTTTATCGGTCTCATTCTGACAGCTACATTAGTATTTTCTGGTTGACGTAAGATGGGGAAGACAGCCAGGCCTAATGTTTTTAAAAGGCTTTTTGACCATTACGAAGGAGGGGGTGCCTGTTTAATTGGCTTACAGTGGCAATTACGCTGTGGCAATACAATGAATCTCTCTGCAGAGTCTCTAATTATTGCACAAGAAGAGGGATAAAATGCCATTTCCAGTGGACAGAATTCTGTGGATTGTCCTTGCCACATCTTTACAGTGTTAATAGGAGAATATTTTCTCTTAACTAAATAATGAGGTGTCTTTCTGAAGATATGAAGATTATCATGTAGGGCTCATAGTGCAGTTTATAATGAACCCTTGTAAAGGAAACAAAATGTAAAGCACAGATTGCTTTAGTGAAGTTTTCATAGACAACCGTATTTCTAGACATCACTCTATGTTTGTTCAGTACTGCTTAATGTGGTTCCCAGGCCATTTTGGTCATGGCTACCGACAGGCCCTGTTTCAGCACCCAACATAATGAGGGAAATATCAGGGTTTAGCATTCTTCTCTAACAAATATATTTGAACATGATGTCGCCCAGTTTCTAAAAAAATCAAGCAAACTGGCTATGACATAGTGTATGTTCATGCTCAGATGCATTCCCAGATAATAAACAGGATGTCAGCCACAGATTCTTTGCTCAGCACTTCTTGCCCAGCTTGAAAAAAGCTAACAGCACTGGTTGCATGATGAGCGCCATTTCCTCAAAACTGCAGTAGGACTTTGCCTGTAAAGGAGCACAAGAAAATAATACATCAAAAATAGTATTTGGATGAGTTTTGTGACTGGCTAGTCTACATTACCACAACGTTCCCAGAAGTGTGTGCTCACTTTGGCTAAACTTCCACAGAAAGCAGAACTGTTCATAGATCAAAGAGATCAAGGGGCTGGAGCAAGTCCACTATGGGACTGCTTAGTTTAGAGAAAGTCAACTGAAAGGAGACATAACAGAGTGTACAAATTTAGGAATGGTGTGCAGAAAGTATCTAGGGAAGCATTTCTCTTTCTCTCTCATAAACTAGAACCATGGGTCATCTCATAAAGGTCATTGCTTTTCAGCACAGAGGGGGAAAAGGATGTCTTCATACAGCACATAGACAAACTATGGAATTTGTTGCCAAAAGATATAGCGAAACCCTTTGGATATATCTGCAAGGCCATTAAACCAATTCAAGAAGCATAAGCCTATTAATGGCTTGTAGTCTTGATGGCTATACGCTGCTTTAAGTACATGAGCGGAGAAGGGCAATTGTGTTTATGCCATATATCTTGTTTCACACTGGCAGCTAGTTGGCCACTGTGTAACAAAATACTGGAATAGATGGGCCCTTGGTCTGTTCTAGCATCATTATTCTTATGTTTTTATGTTACTTTGGACTGTTCAGTCAAATACAAATGTTGAAAACAAACAAATATGGAAACACAGAAACAGAGCATGTCAGAAGGAGCCTCACGGGACATCTAGTCTGGCCCCCAGCTCCAGCCAGTTCCACTCATGACATGCCTACATACAAACAAGCAAACCAGAGACTCCAAAAAGTTATTTTATTTATTCATTGAATTAATTAATTTCTATACTGACCAACAGCCAAAGCTCTTTGGGCAGTTTGAAGCTTTCTGGGAGTTTGAATTGGTGGGATACAAATGAATATTTCTGACTTAATAGTAATGAGTAAAGGACCCCATGGCATCTGCACTTATCTATATTTCCCTGGAAAATCTGGTATAATAGTGAAAGATTTTATTTCATTATAAGCTCTTTTGATTTTAAGAAGTTAATAGCCATTTTCTTAGATTCACATTAACATTTAGAACCCTCACTTCCACCCACCCAGTCCCGAAGTTGCATTCATAAAGCAATAAATGGCATTGCCTTTATTTCTGTGGCATCTTAGATGGCTCTATCATTAGACTTGAATCTGCAGATGTTTAGAAAGCTAAAACAAGAATCAAATTGGGCAAATTAAATCATAAACCATGTGCTAGCAAACAGGGTTGCTGAATACTGTATATAATGAGAGTAATTTGTTCCAGGGTCTAGAGTTCTGTCTTGGCAGACTATCATTCTGAGAAATTAAATGGTATAAAGGGACAAAGTATTGTATGCTCTGAAATTTTAACAGGGAAAAAGACAGTATTTTATTAGACTCAGACCCATCCCAACTTGTTACACCTAGGCTGGAAGGGTAAAAGGCTAGATTGAGCAGCATCCCACCTGATTTGGTTGGAGTGTCATATATGTCTTATTTATCCATTTATTTATTTAATCATTAAGCTTGTTTACCACACTTATACTCCTGTAGGACTCTATAAGCACTTTATGACACAAGAAATAACAAACAGGGTAATAATAATATAAGCAAATCCAGTGCAACAGTAATCAAAAATAAGAAATAATGATAACTAAATAAAAAAGAACGATGTAACAATAGTATATCAGCAATATAAGCTGTTATATAGCTGAGAGTTAAATTGGAAATGTATCCTTAGGATATTAAAACCCTAAGAATAAATACATTCATTTTTAAAATTATATCTAAGAAAAATCAGTCATTAAATTGTGTGGAAAATAGTACTGGTTTTGCCTGGCACTGAAAATACTGTAATGAAGGCACCAGATGAACTATTCTCGGGAATCCATTCCACAGGTGGGCACAACCACTGAAATGGTCCTGTCACCTCCTTGAGTTGAGTACCCCCCTCAATCTTAGGGGTTGGGTAGGTTCATGTGGGTGAAGGTAGTCTTTCAGGCATTTAGGGCTTTATTTGTTAAAATAAGCAACTGAACTGAAAGTACATGTGCTTATTAAGGGATAAGATCCATTTTATTCAGAGGAGCTTTTTCCCAGAAGAAAGCCCTATTAGGTTCAAGGACACTTACTCCCAGAGAAATGAGATAGGATTGCAGCTTTAGCAGGCTGAGCAAATGTTTTCGTTAATTCTATACCCATTTATGCCACCTTGTGAATCAGGATATCAAATGAACACTCTGTTACAGCATGGGACTTGATGATTCAGCACTTAAATACTCTGTGTGAACTGACTCTCCCGCAGAATGTTGCGCTTTGGATTACACTAGTTGATATTAATTTGTTGTCTTTGGTGGTGATCTGTGGCACCCTCATTTGCAACATGCCACTGCCACTATGGTTAATGACTGTTAAAACTGCAAATCGGAACTGGATCTATGTTCATTCTTGTTCTTTGCTAAACTTTTGGCTTCTGCTAGGATTCAGGTTCTTGAAGGTAGACATTTCTTGTGCCTAAACCTATTAAGCAGAATTGAAAAGATTGAGAATAGAGTCCTAAACACACTTATTTGGGGATAAGCTCCACTGAATTCAGTGGAGTTTGCTTCTTAATAACAATGAATATGACTGTGTTGTTAGAGTGTCAACTTGAATATAAAGAGCATCCTTTCTTCTCATTATTTTAATTAAAGAAACAGTGAACCTCATTGTAAAGCTTTCCATTTGACATCAATAAAATATTAATACAAATGCATCATTGTGTTTTTCTTCCCTTCCTATTAAAATAACATGAATGCTTTCTTGTTTAGAAAGTATTGTTCCAAGATACAAAGGGCAGACCCTGAGTGTATAATAGAGTGCTTTTCAAAGGGTCACGTAGAAAGCATTCCCAAACAGTCTCCTCTGGAAATCAAATAATAAACTTTGTTCTACACATGCCATGTTTTGTAAATTCAGTTTGTAACATTCTGAACAAAAAAGCACAGTGTACAACATAGTAAAAGCTAATTTCAGGTGCAAAAGTCAACACAATTGAAAATATTGTTGCAACAAGCTAACACAACATTGTACTTCAATAAATTAAGGCAGCCTAGGCATAGTGCAATTACTTATACCTGACCAACATGATAAATCAATCCACTTTGTGAGAATACAAACTGGCGAGTAATCATATCCCCACTCCTCTGGCTGCAGGGCGTTAGGCTGGGATGAACTTACCTCTAGTCTTGACCAGCAGGTTGATGATTGAGCCCATTCTAGAAGTCACAGTTATGTCTGCAGAAATTTCAACCAATGTAGATCTACCATCAATGGTGTTCAGTTGGTGGTAAGTCATTAAAAAGTTTGATCAAGGGACCGGGCAGGGATGGGTCAGAGACAATCTATTCAATCCAAAGTATCTCAT
Organism: Varanus komodoensis; assembly: GCF_004798865.1. Lineage (NCBI taxonomy): Eukaryota > Metazoa > Chordata > Lepidosauria > Squamata > Varanidae > Varanus > Varanus komodoensis. The sequence goes on from NW_025335941.1 coordinate 25,280,441, forward strand.
TCCCTTGAGAGATTCCAGAATTGGAATAATCTGACATTATTAACCCATCCCACAAGAACAAATAAGAGGTGGGTGAAATGAGAATAGAAGGAAGAGAAAAATAACTTTGTCCCATTCCAGCCCTACCATTTTGGTCAGCATGAGCCTAGTTATATGAAAACCTCAAGTTCATTGAGGTTCTTTGGATTTCACCTAAAAACTCATGTTCTTGTGTAATTTCCTAACTTATTCTTAGAATATGCACTTTTTAAAAATGTAGGCATGATCTCTCCCCCGCCCCCAAAAAAACCCCTAACAGATTGAATAAGTTGCAATTTTTCCATGTGCATTTTTTCACATGAATGTCCTCTCAAAATGCTGTTTGTTTGTATTTTTTGTTCCACAAATAGCATCAGTAACACAGAAATCTATCAACTTCAACAACAGATTGTATTTGGATCTACATTTGATTATGGGAGGTAAATTCTGATCCAAATTCAATTGAAACAAATCCACATGCATCCCTACATTAGCTGGCAGGGCTTTGGAAGTAGTGATTCATTTGCCACTTCACTCTTCCGCCCAATTCGGTTAGGAGATTGCTCTGTGACGTCCTTTATTTACTCTCTATCCTTTCCCAGCAGTGTAGTTATTTAACAATTACTTCAGAATTAGAAAGTAAACAACCAATCTGGATGATAAATTATTATTTTTATTACTTTTAAAAATACATAAGGTCCTTTCATTTTTTGCTACAGTTTTCATAAAGGGAACCATATTTATTTGCATTTGGAGTAATATTTTTTCTATGTATTTTTGATCTGGAGGGGGAGGTGAACAGAATCATTAGCAATGAGTATATTACCATATGCCCTATTCTCTACTGAAATGTCTTGTTAATAAGGAATCTTTTCCCCACAGTGTTAATTGCTCTCTTGCAAAACAGTTTACTTTGGTTTTTGTGTTTTTCATGCCAGTCATAAATTTAGTGGCAACATAGATGCTGCATCCTATCAAAGCTTTTTATTAAGGAGCACAAAATGTTAAACAGAAATAACTGCAAGAAGTCAAAGTATGTTTAACAGTGGATAATGGAGGGTTTTAAAATCTAACTCTGCTTTCAGGTCTGCTCTAATACAGCTAAGGCAAGTTTAATATGCCTAGTGGATGTGTATGAGCCAGTAGAATAGGGGGTACATGAACATTTTGTGAAATGGGTGAAAATTGGGACACAGGCTTCATAAAATTCAAAAATGACATCATAAATAGGATACCTGTTTTAAGTAAATGTGAGGAAAAGCAAAAGTGACAGATACATTTGTCCCTCTTCTACTGAACTCCCAATTCTGTGCTCAAGAGAATGATGCTGTTCATACAACAGAAGAAGCAACCTTGCATGGCTATCATGGTTTCCATCCTCCTCACTCAATCCTCCACTGTATTCCACCTGATACTTTCTCTGAAATTCAGTTCCAGGCAACTCAGTGCCTGTGTCTGCTGCCTGTTCTTCATCTGTTGATGCACAGATTTTGGATAGCTTGACTGACTCCTGCAGTTGCTACTCTTTCCAGAAGGTTCCATGGTAGTTGTATAGCAGGATTATGGGAATGATGATCTAGGTTCAGTCAACATCACAAGCCATGGTGCTATGGAGAAATCCTAGAAACATGGTTTATTATCATGGTTTCTAAAGATCACACTTACAGTTGTGAAATACCATAACCAGATTTGGACAACACAACAGACCAACAATGGTAAAAAACCACTATGGGTCATTGTGTTGTTTGGAACTAGTGATTCATTTTCTACCCATATAGAGCCTTATGGCTAATGGGACAGCAAGCAAGTCAAAATAAATAAGTAAATAAATAAATTCTTTAAAGATTACCCCAACAGCATAGGGATGATACATGTAGAAATAGTTGCAAACTGACTAAATCAAAATTTAAAGGTCTTACTCTTTCACCGTCTTTAATATAAGAAAACAAATAGCACTTAAAAGGCCTTAGGATGCCAAATTTAGTATGGAATTTCCATTAGTATGCCTTGGGATGCAGCTGGAAGGAGAATGCTGGAAAACAATTTATCAATTGGGGAAAATAATTTACCAAGCAGCCAGATTCATACCCAACTGAACACTTGTTTTTGCATATATGGAATTCATTTAATCCATTCCATCTATATCTGAGGACTGCCAAATGCCTTATGTTCTGTTGTCTGCTCTTTGATAGACTCAGATTTCCTCCTCCTCCTCCTGCCACAGCCGCCGCCGCTGCTTCTGCTTCTCCTTCTGCTACTGATGCTACTGCTTATTTCCTGAATTTTTGTTTGTTCCAACTTGGAAAATAAACTTGCACAAATCTTTTCCAGTGTGTATTTTCACTCATTATTACTACTACTGCTATTATTTACATTCGTATACCACCCATAGCCAAAACTCTCTGGGGGTTTACAAAAGGTAAACCTATGGGGAGAGGATGCATAATGTCAGATGGTGTGTGTGTATGTGTGTGTGTATCTATGACTACATTTGCATAGAATTCAGGAAAGTAAAAAGAGTGGAGGGTGGGGAATTTTACAGAATCCCAGTGATTCAGGAAAAGCTGGTGTGCTGTTAAATTCATGGGTTCACAGAAATCTGAAGGCATTTAAATGCTGCAATTTCTCCAACACTCTGTATGTGGGTGTATGAGAGAGGAAGAAAGAAAGAGAGAGAGAGAGAGAGAGAGAATGAGAGAGAGAGAGCATGAACATGCTCTTGTGTAGCATGGGGAAAAACTTGCTGTTTTCCTGTTTTTAGACCAATTATTTAGGGTGACTGACAAGCTGAAGACAGACAAATGGAAAGCAGGGATGGGAAGGCTTGCACCCACCAGATGTTCCTAGTTTTACATGCCCAGTTACCGTGCCCAATGATCAGGGTACAAAGAACTGTTGTCCAGCAACATCTGCAGAACCATCCAATGCTGCTCTACAGTAAAAACTGTGTTCAAGTCATGCATAGCCCAGTTGTATGTATATTTATTCAGAAGTAAGCCTTGCTGATTTCAGTGGGATTTCTTTGCAAGTAATTCTACCTCAGATTGTCCTATTTTCTAACTTGTGAGATACAACACAGAGTCTAAGCAAAACTTCTAATGCTATGACCTCGAGAAGTGTACACGGTAGTAAGTGAACAGAATGGAAGACAAATCCAGTAGGTGCTACTTATAGGCATAAGTCCCCTAATTGATGCAGAAAACACAACTCTTAATTTCTTGTGCCAATTAACAGTTAAGATCTTGAGTGAAGTAAGGAAGTATAACTATCACAGAGAATGACTGTGTTGAACTGGTTATACAAAAGAATAAGTTATGAACCCATAAGCTTCATTTAGGAAACTCTACAGAGGACCCAATTTTCGAAATGCAAACAACTGTTAAAATGCCAAGAGATGACACTTCTGCTAGGTACGGTGTAGAAATAAACCTTGAGGGTTCAAGAAAGCTAGGTAATTATGTTGTGACTATATCATTTTTACAGACCACACAATTGTCACTACTCTGTTTCTGCCATATGAGAGAAAGGCCCCCTCCAGATACAGGAATAGCCCTCATAGATGTGTAACAGAGGAAAACTGCAGAGTCTTCCCTGGCAATGAGCCATAGAAGCTGCTTTCCTTCTGGATAGTAATTAAGATTTTTAATCATGCATTTGGAAACAGTGCAATAATTACCAACAAAGTGAGGAGATTCTTTGATGAGAAGACAGTCTTAAATGCGACTGAAGTTGCCAAAGTAAACGTAATAGGATTTGCTCACTACAGTACACAATGCCATTAGCTAAGGAGTGAGCAATGATTCTGTGGAACAGCAGGGCACTTTGTATGCAGTTCGATAAAAATGTATAAGTGCTGCCTCAATGCAAGGCAGTCATCCCCATAAAAGGGGGAAAAAAGACAGAGAAAGAGAATCACCAGAAAATCCTGCTCTCTCAACCTTCCCTGCTTTTGTCCTCTAAAATAAAAACCAAGCTTTGTTTATGAAATGCAGATAGAAAAAGAAATTATCTAGCAATGTTGTATGCATTAGCCTGCTCTACTTGCCAGGGAAAAACCCAAACATTTCAGAACTGAAGGCTTCACTAGCACTAGGTGGTGCTAAAAGATCCAGGAGTCAGGGCAATAGGACCATGATGATGATTACGATGATGATGATGATGATGATGATGATGCACATATTAACATATGCTAATTTATACATGCTGTAAGGTCACTCTCTCTGTGTTTCCTAAGGACTCCCCTATTTCTACATTGGGATTTACAGACAGGAGAAAGGAAGGTATGAGATACCAGGGGATATAAATCTTAGGCAGAAAGGTTTGGGGAGTGTTAGGGCTGAAGCACATGCAGGGAACAAACGAACAAACCAGGAGTCCAGAAGGATTAGATATAATAGAGATCCTCAGGGTCCCCATATATTTATTATATCAAATGCCCATGAAAAGCAAGGTGCTGGGATGAGAGGCCTCCTGGAGATTCAGGGCTCCCATGACACAACTGCTGATACAATGATTGGAGACAATCAGCCTGTACTGTCTTTGATGCCACTTTATAAGCTGAGTATTCATGCCAACACAGTGCCTACGTCCCTGTGGGACTTAGGGAGTCCTATATGAATGTGTCACAGGTCTGTGTGTTCCAGCCATCTCCTGTCTTCCTCCTACTTCCATTTTCAGTTTGATGTTACATCTGAACTGGGCAAACTGTGGTGAACTTTAACTATGTTTTTTCCAAACAAGTCTAACTAAAACCATTCTTATCCTACCTGAATAGATAAACCATAGTTTAAAAAAAATTAAAAAATCTTTGCTGTCTGGGAAAGTAGTCAAAAAGAGAGGGGCAGCCTTGGAACATCTCCAGAAAAGAGAAAATAGGCTTGTACATGGAATGTTCAAGTATTGTGTCGTGTTAAACCAAACCATCCCAGGACATACTGTCTCTTCCTATAGAAACACTTTACTGTGGTGGAAAGCAAATATAATATTCAACTCATATCTCTAAATTTCACCAGTAATAGATTTTCTGTCTAAAATAAAACTTTGTCCAGTTTGTTGTTCTTGATATTCTAAAAACCTGCACAGCAGTTTTATTGATTCTTAATGTTTTTATTTCAATACATTTTGGTTATTACCTCTCCAAAGCTGCCACCACCCATGGGGGAACTGTTCATTCACTATTATCTATGTTTGTGTAAATCGTCTTGGGTTGAGATTTGCTATGAGAAAGTTGGTATATAGAAACATAGAAACAGAGCAAGTCAGAAGGGGTCTCCTGGGCCATCTAGTCTGACCCCCGCCTCCAGCCGGCTCCGCTCACAACATGCCCACCATGTGCATGTCCAGCCTATCTTTGAACACCCGCACCGATGGGGCCTCAACGACCTCTCGTGGAAGCCATTCCACACCCTCGGGGTCCTAACTCTCAGGAAGTGCTTCCTGGCATCTAAATGGAACCTTGGTTCCCTGAGCTTTTCTCTGTTGGAGCGCATCCAGTCTTCCTCTGCAGGGGAGAATAGGTCTCTACCCAACTCTGTGTGTCATCCCCTCACATACCTGTATGTCGCCAACATAACCCCTCTGAGTCTCCTTTTCTCCAGGCTGAAGAGACCCAGTTCCCTCAGTCTCGCCTCATACCCCGTCCCCTGCAAACCGGCCACCAACCTTGTGGCCCTACGCTGCACTGACTCCAACCTGGCTATATCCTTTCTGTAATGAGGGGCCCAAAACTGAACACAATACTCCAATATGTCTGACTAAGAACAAAGGGGAAGCACTGGAGTTCTCTGCAATCCCAATAGTAGAGTTTTCTGGGAAGGAGAACTGAATTCAATATACCTGGCTTTTATTGGTGTTTTTTTTTAATGAACAAATTCTTATGAACCGAAAGAGCAACTACACTGTATGCTTTCTCTGTTTCAGAATTTGCACTTTTCCCCACATCATCTCATTTTTATCTTTTTGTTGTGGGGAGAAGATGGAGGAGGAGATGTAAGCTGCCTTGAGCCCTTTGTAGGAAAAAGGCAGGATATAAATCGATAAATAAATAAATAAAATCTTGTGTCAGAAGAATTTCTAGAGTTGCTTGAAGAAATTCAAATGTTAAACATCTATATATATTCTGGACCATTTCTAATAATTTCTTAGCTACAATGGATTATAATTTACTCATATTCTGCTACTTTTAGTTAATCTGTGCGATTATTAAGTGTAATGCTTTCCATGCATGTTAAAGCCCCTAGAAATCGCTTTAAGTTATTCAGAAAATCTCTGTTCAATTGGAATCTTTGAGGAAGTGCTTAGTCATCAAAACCTGCCTTTGTTACCACATTCATAGCCACTGCTTATGTTAATACAATACAAATTAGAGCTGCATAATACTATTGAAAATGTTCAGCTTTGTTGTGACTTTACTGTGGCAAATGTAACTAATAACAGGACACGCTCCAATGCAGCAAAGCTTAAGGAGCCAAGGTTCCATTTGGATGCCAGGAAGCACTTCCTGACAGTCAGGACCCCGAGGGTGTGGAATGGGCTTCCACGAGAGATCGTTGAGGCCCCATCGGTGCGGGTGTTCAAGGCTGGATGTCCACATGGTGGGCATGTCGTGAGTGGAGCCAGCTGGTGCCAGAGGTCAGACTAGATGGCCCGGGAGACCCCTTCTGACTCATTCTGTTTCTATGTTTCTAATAACAACAACACCTTTTCAACTGTTCATTAAGATCTTCAGCTCTCTATTTAAGTACCTCATTTCTGTGCTTTTCTGAACAAGAAAGATAAGCACTGAAAACAGGAATAATGGAAATTCACTACATACAAATGTCTTACAGATACAACAATTATGTCCTTCTTTATTGAGTATCTTTTCTCCATTCAGTATGCTGACATACCAGTATTGTTCATATGGTTGTCTGACACCAGCTGATACAGAATTTTTAGATTTTTTCTCAGCTCCCATATAGAAAGCTACATGTGATACTGTAGATAATTATAAACGTGTAAACTGTAATTAGTTTTCTATGTTGGAATGCATTTTCCTAAGTGTGCCAAATTTGTGTCATATCTATTAATTTTTCCTGAAAGATTCAAGTATTAAACATTTCATGATTGTAAGTTAGTAATAATGTCAATATTCAGTGTTAATATTTTATACCCACTAATAATCATATTTGATGATCCATATTTGATATTTGACTATCTCTTTATTAGCAAAATAAATTATGAAATAAATTGTAACAGCATATTGTTACTGGATTTGATCTAGTTAGTAAAATGTATAATGCAACATGTTAATCCTGCTAGTTTCAAAGGAGCTAAAGGTTGTCTTACTTAAATGGGATCAAACCAATCTTTTTTCATTGCTATGCAAAATATCACAACACATCTTCCTTATTAAAACAAAATATGATACAAAATGAAGTAAGCAAATCACTTATTTTGAGGATCACTCTGATGTGTGTCAGATATGTTTTCTTCTATTACAACAGAACTTCCATATACACAGGAATAGGTTCCAAGCCACCCTGTGGATACTTGTAACCATGGATAGTAGCAAACACTACACTGTACATTCTGCACACACTTGTGATAAAGTTTATTTTATAAATTAGGTACAACAAGACATTGCACCAGAAAGCATCAGCTGCATCAAAAGGGTTGGCAAACTGCCCGCTATCCCACTGCTTGCAATTCTCTACCTATCACCCAAGACAGAGCCTCAACTCTCTCTCCTCTCTTCCATCCCCAACAACAGGACTCTTCTGGGTGCCTGTCCCCCATTCTCCACATGGGAGGTCCTGCCACCAGCTCCCTCATCTGCACTGCCCCAAAGTATGTACTTTGCAAAACTGCACAAGTACAGTTTGAGACTGCGCAAGATCATCGGACTCCAGTCAGCCAAGGTTAAGCAAGAATGTGGTTGCTGAATCAGTAGATGAGTTCTGCTGTACATATTGCACCGTAGCTTCCTGGTTTTTTTTTTTTTAATTCATGGAAATTGCTTTGTTTTGTACTACTTGGGCTTTAATTGAAAGATAAAAAGCAAAGAAGGCTACTGGAGAGATGACTGTACAAATAGGATACTCCTTAGTTATCTCTTAGGTAAGGTAAGCACAAGAACCCTGAACTGAACCAATGAGAGTATCTCATATTTGTTTTCTCTGAATTTCTTTTCAAAAGCATTCTCATCTGTATCATGTTAGATGAAAATGCTAAGAAAGAAAGAAAGTGGAAGGCATTAAAAATAAGAAACAACTGATAAACTGCATATATAAGTTTCCAGCTTCTTTTATTTAGCAGAAAATAAAATATGCTACAAATAGCCAGGAAGTTTTCTTGTGACATTCTTTCTTTGTTCCCTAATATTTTGTACTAGAAATATCACTAATGCCACAAATTTATTTTCAGTTACACTTGGACTTGAAGTTAAGCCATACACTCTGACTTTAGAGGTTATAGATATTACTCACTAAAACCACCAAACCCCTCATGTCTGTGTTTCTTAGACTTGGTACTTCTTCTTCTCTTTGGACAGAAAATACTCATGAAAAATTATGCAATTGACCTGAGGGAAGGTGTGGAAGGGAGAGCAAGAAAAAAAGACTTGAAACGATATATAATGTTCATATACTGCTGCAGGAAAAGAAAAAAAGGAAGGAAGGAAGGAAGGAAGGAAGGAAGGAAGGAAGGAAGGAAGGAAGGAAAGTAAGTGACCTTCACAAGGACAGAAGCAGAAAAGAACATAAACATTCAGCACTGTGGAAGAATGAGTGCAAAATCCAGATAGGATATATATTAGCTTTATTCAATAGACAGGTGATGGGATGGATAAACAGTGTTAAGTGCAAGGGAACGATTTCACATATGTTATTGGATTCTTTCCCAGTTGATTGGAAAACCCTGAGGGGGGAGTAGCCTGGAATTCAGAATTGAACAGGCAGGGTTAAAAACTACCATTTGTTCTCTAAACATATTCAATTCTGACTGCCCACTCTTATTAACCAGCTTGTCAACACATAACTGTTCTCATTAAATTGCCCAGGTATTCAATTAAACCGTTTGTCTATTGCTGTTTGGATGGGGGAAATAGAGATGGAGAGGGCAAACAAGCAGTAGCTTGCATTTCCTCCATGTTGACCTTTCAGGAGAAGGTATTCTCTAATAATTGTTGTTGTTCTTTTTAATTTCAACATCTTATGTATGAATAGGAAAACTTGCCCCATGATCATTTGAATGAAATCTCACTGCTACATGTAATGTGCAATAAGGCACAGGACTTTTCACCAAGTAATGCAAAAAAAGTTCACACCTTAAGATACGTGAATTTTTTAGTGATTCTTTGTCCTGGTTTAGCTGTTAGAGTTCCAAAAATATTTGTTCTAAGGCTGAGGCTGCCTGGTTCGGAGGTAAAGGATGTCAAGAGAACAAAACAAGGTTAACTGTTCAGCCCAATAAGCTACTTAGCAGTTCCAGGAAAATGAGCTAGCAGACATGTATGGGAAATTTTCTCTCCAAAGCTGACACCATTTATGGGGAAACTGTTCATTCACTCAGAAATCCTAGTGTCACAATTCTTGTTGTTAGAAAATATTTATGTTTATGGATGGACAGAACTCTAATTTAGAATTAACAACCCTTTTCTGTTGCCACCAATTCTTATAGAATACTTAAAAAAATAACCTAATAGCTTGACATGGAAGGTTTAGATGTGAGATTGGCATCACCACTACAGATAAGTGAATTATTGAACCATTTGATATATTAAAGGAATACTAGTATTTACTTTGTAGTAATGAAAGTAATGCTTACTGTACTCTTAAGGACTCAAGGGTTGCTGTTGCTGAGTACTTTACCTTAAGTCAAATTCCTAACCCTTAACTCAGTCAGATACACTCACAACCAAGTCCATTTCATGGGTACAATCATTCTCAGGTTGTCAAAGCTCCTGTTGTATTACTAGCCATCTGGACAATTCATCTGGACTTTTCCTGTTTGTGCAACCTCTGGCAAGATCTTAGATTAGACTTAGGGTGTAACACAGCCACCCATTGCCTATGCCCAAGATTCAGCAGCCACATATGGGTACCTGCTGCAAGGGAGTTCATGCCTTAGCTATGCATTTTCTGCTCATCTTTCCCCTAGTGTGCCTTTGGTGGCCACTTCTTTCCTCTAGAATTCTCTAGCAAAGGAGGCTTGGTTCACACTCTCTCTGCCGTACTTCTACTTGTGGACAGAGGCCACTCTGTTAAAGAAGCTCATTGCCCTTAAGTAGTCTGCCAGATTAATACTGTCTCTGTTATCACAAACTAACTTACATTTCATTGTACATTTGTGCAATGCTTTATTATTTTAATAAATGTACTTGTAAGGAAGCTTAGATACTATTATCTGGGTAGAAAAGCCAAGGTAGGAATAAAATAAATAATATAACACCACCCACCAACCAGCAGATCTTTCTTGTGGCCTAATAAGTGAGTTCCTGAATTAAAACTGGTCAAAGCCTTATCTGTCAAATATCATTTTCCAACTGCTCTTTTCCACCTAGCTAGAATTCCTGGAAAATCATGACTAAATTCATTAAAAACTGTTAGTTTCATCACAGAGTTTTCAAAGTAGAAAACATACAAAAGTGGTTTCCAATTGACATGTGCACGGTACTAACCAGATATAGTTTGAATTTGATTAGTATCAGAGGAAGGAGTGAAAATTGGTGGAAGACACATCAGTAATTTAAGATATGCAGACGATATTACATTTTTGCAGAAAGCAAAAACAAAAAAAAAGACTTGAAACAACTCCTGATTCAAGTGAAAGAAGAAAGTACAAAAGTAGGACTGCATATTAGGAAAACAAAAACAATTACATAAGAGTTCTATAACTTTACTATTAACAATGACAAAATTGATACTGTGAAAGATATTAATGCACTTTGACTCAGTCATCAATTCAAAACCAAACTGTGGCCAAGAAATTTGAAGAAGGCTGGGAAGGGCAGCAGTGAAGGGATTGGAAAAGATCATCAAGTAAGAATGTTTCACTGGAGACCAAGGCCAAAATCATCCACACAATCGTATTCCTGATCATGATGTATGGGTGTGAAAGCTGGATGGAAAAAACAATTGATGTGCTTGAATCACAGTGCTGGAGAAGAGCTTTGCAAATATCCCAGACTGACAGAAAGATGAAAAAGTGGGCCCTAGACCAAATCAAGCCAGAACTGTCCTAGAAGCAAAAATGACAAAACTGAGACTGTCATACTTTGGGAACATCATAAGAAGGTAAGGCTCCCTGGAGAGGTAATCATGCTAGGGAAAGCCAAAGTCAGAAGAAGAAGGGGAAGACCAAATAAGAGATGATTGACTTCCTAAAGGAAGCCATAGCCTTGAATTTACAAGAACTGAGCAAGGTTGTCATGCATAAGACATTTTGGAGGACTTTTATTCATAGGCTCATAAGTTAGACAGCACCTGATGGCACATAACAGACAAATAAAAATGCGTTCACTTAATTTAGAAAGACTGGATATAGTAGACAAAGCAGAATGAATTATGCCATATATAAGCCAACAATTTTATTTGCTTTTTGATTGTTTCTGATTTTATTCATTTTAATTTCTTTGTGAATTTTTAAACTATATTTTAACCTGGAGGTAAGTCCCATTGAACCTAACAGCATATGCTTCAGTAGATGTGTACAAGATTGCACCATTAATAACTAATAAATCCCAGAACAAACTCAGCAATATTTAAATAATGTAATAGAAGTTCTTAAGGTGGTAGTTTTTCAACTCAAGATACTTGCTAGCTTTAATAATATTGCCCCACCCACCTATCCAATCCCAAAGTGGGAGCAACTGATTGGAAGTATCAGATTACAGACAGAATTCTTGGACCCATAGTCCTGTCCTATTTGCAGACAACAGTTCATTTAAATTTATTGTCTATGTCATTTACTTGTCTATATAATTCATGTCCTTCCTTATGTTTGATTTGTGTGGTGAAGGATAAGAGGTCCCCTCCCCACTTCCATGTGTACAGTTCCCCACTTCCATGTGTACAGTTCAATTTGGCCGAAATAGCAGAAAGAGGAGCAGTTCAGCAAAGTCCTTCCTTGCTATCAAATCCAACTTATGTAGCTCATTTTCATGTGAAAAGTTGGAAGGGAAACTCTCAGCAATGCCCTTCACATAATTTGATTCCCTTTCTCTTCCCTTCGGGCTCCTGCTGTTCTCCCCTCTCTTCCTGCATGCTGGCTTGTTTGCTGCAGGCTGTACAGATCCCTGCTCTAAGCCATATGTGTTGATATTCTCACCTTAAGCTAAGAGAGAAAGTGATTCTGCCAGTCCAGTGTTTCCTGCTTTTTCTATTAACAGTTTAGATAGAAATTGCAAAACTATGTTTTGGAGCATCCCTCCCTCCCTTTGAGAGCTTCTCTTTTGCATTGGGCAGCTTTAACATTCCTCTGTAACAATTATGTCTAGAACTGCACCTGCTAAGAAAATTTGTGGTGCTTTTCTTTTCCGTAGGTTTGATGAGCTCCTGGAAGTTGACCTCATCACTTGCTAGATGCTCACAGGTTCATGTTGCATAACTGTAGATATTATTATTATTATTATTATTATTATTATTATTATTATTATTATTATTATTA
>NW_025335941.1:25293203-25507735 GCF_004798865.1 Varanus komodoensis
ACATAATAAATTACCATGAAATACAAAAATACAAAAAATACACTGAGATACAAACATAATAATATAAAATTAAAATTATCAGTATAAAATAAGTAAATAAATAATATAGGAGGAGAAAAGAGAAGGAAGAAGAAGTTGCCCTGGCCAGATCTTAATATGTTTTAACAATTAAAATGATGTTTAAATAAAAAGGTCTTTACCTGGCGCAGAAAAACCAGTAACGACGGTGCCAGGCGGACCTCTTTGGGGAATGAATTCCATAGGTTGGGCACCACCACAGAGAAAGCCCTCCTCTGAGTACTTACTCTCCTAATTTCTTTCATGGAGGGTTCCTGGAGAAGGGACTCTCCCGCAGTTCTCAAAGGGCGGTTGGGCATATACGGACGTAAGCGCTCGTTCAGGTAGCCAGGACCCAAGCCGTTTAGGGCTTTATAGGTCATAATCAACACCTTGAATTGGGCCCGGGCTTCAATGGGAAGCCAGTGAAGCTGACGGAGGACTGGAGTCATGTGAGCATAATGCCCCGTCCCCGTCAGCAACCTGGCAGCTCTATTTTGCACCAATTGAAGTGTTCGGACCGTCTTCAGGGGAAGCCCCACATAAAGCGCGTTACAGAAGTCTAGGCGGGAAGTCACCAGCGGGTGTGTCACCATCGCCAGGCAGTCGTACTCCAGGTAGGGGCGCAGCTGATTAATCAGCCGAAGCTGAGGAAGGCGCTCCTCGCCACCGCTGTCACCTGAGCTTCCAAAGAAAGCTCCGGGTCGAGGAATACTCCTAAGCTGTGGACCTTATCCTTAAGAGGGAGTGTTGCACCATTCAGGACCAGGTCAAATCCACCCTCTCCAAAGCCCGATCCGCCAACCAACAGGACCTCCGTCTTGTCTGGGTTGAGTTTCAGTTTATTGGCCCTCATCCATTCCCTTACCTCGGCCAAGCACCGGTTCAGCACAGCCACTGCCTCACCTGGATTAGTGGAAAACGAGAGGTAGAGCTGGGTATCATCAGCGTATTGATGATTTCGCAGCCCACACCTCCTGATGACCTCTCCCAGCGGTTTCATGTAGATATTGAACAGTAAAGGGGACAAAATGGAACCCTGTGGTACCCCATGGCATAGCTGCCATGACGTAGAGACATGGTCCCCCAGCACTACCTTCTGGAATCGACCTTTGAGATAGGAGCGGAACCACCGCAAAGCAGTGCCTCCAACCCCCAATCCCGCTAACCTATCCAGAAGGATACCATGGTCGATGGTATCGAAAGCCGCCGAGAGGTCCAGAAGAACCAACAGGGATGCGCTCCCCCTGTCCTTCTCCCTGCACAGGTCAGGGCGACCAAGGCAGATTCAGTACTGTACCCGGGTCTGAAGCCGGACTGAAAAGGATCCAGATAATCAGTTTCATCCAAGACTGCTTGGAGTTGTCCCGCCACCACTCGCTCCAACACCTTGCCCAGAAACGGGATGTTGGCCACAGGTCTATAGTTAGTGGCCATCTCTGGATCCAGTGACGCTTTCTGCAGGACCAGTCGTATTACCGCCTCCTTTAAAGGGGCAGGCACTCGACCCTCCCTCAGAGAAGCGTTAACCACTTCCAAGATCCAGGTCCCAATCCCGTGCTTGGAGTTATTTATTAACCAAGACGGGCAAGGATCCAATAGGCAAGTGGTGGGACGTACTCGTCCAAGCACCTTGTCCACATCATCGGGCCGCAATAATTGAAATTCCTCCAATAATTTTGGACCAGACGGTAGCATTGGCGTCTCCCCAGAAACCTCTGATTCATTAGTGGAGTCCAGCTCGTGATGAATCTGAGTGATTTTCTCCCTGAAATGCCTGGCAAAGTCGTCACAGCATGCCTTTGAGGGTGGCATCGGATCTTCCTCAGGACCCGGGTGAACCAGGCCTTGTACCACTCGAAAAAGCTCCACCGGACAGCATTGTGAGGAGGCAATGGAAGCGGAAAAAAACTTCTTTTTCACTGCCTTCACTGCCACAGCATAGGCCCGATAGTGGGCTCTCAAGTGTGTTCGGTCAGATTCATCCCGTGATTTCCTCCACCTACGCTCTAGTTGTCTCCCAACCCGCTTCATCGCCAGCAATTCAGGTGTATACCAAGGGGAAGAGCGGACTCTGCCCGGTGGGAGAGGACGCTTGGGAGCGATCGTGTCCACAGCCCTGGTCATCTCTCCGTTCCACAGTTCGACCAGAGCCTCGACAGGAGCACCAGTCTTGTCAGCCGGAAACTCCCCCAGGGCCTTCAGGAATCCATCCGGATCCATCCGGCTCCGGGGGCGGGCCCATACAATCAGGTCCGCACTCTTATAGAGGGAGAGGCTGCTCTCGAGCACAAACCTCACCAGGAGGTGATCTGACCATGACAGGGGAGTCAAACATAAGTTCCTCACCCTCAGGTCATCCTCTTCCTGCCCCGTCGTGAATACCAGGTCCAGAGTGTGTCCACGTTCATGGGTCGGGCTGATGACTGGTTGAGACAGGCCCATGGCCATCATAGAGGCCATGCTTACTATTTCATGACTCTTATTTGATCTTTCCTCCTTCCTTCCTTCCTTCCTTCCTTCCTTCCTTCCTTCCTTCCTTCCTTCCTTATCACATATCTTCAACATTATATCCAGTAGTTGAGCATTTACAGGACTAAAGCGACCACATCAGAATCATGTTAGAGGACAGAATTACAGTTTCCTAATGGAACAATGTTTAATATTGTATTGTAAGTTCATACAGTTTGCAACACATCTTCCATGTTGAGCATTCTATATTTCAGTAGATGACATTAGGTTTTTGATGTCATTAGTAGGAAGAAGAGGAAGAAAAGGAAAAAAATGATGGTGAAGAAGATAATATATTTTAAGCCATAGTCCATCAGCTGATTCCATAATCTATGTTTCCACTCAGCCTCAGTATGAGTCATTATTATTATTACTCATTATTATTACTCAGTATCCACATTCTTTCACATGGATAAGCATATCAATGCATAGCAGGAAATAATGCAAATGGGCAGCAACAATTAACATGATCGCAGCATTTGATTACTTTCTTTCCCCTAGCTGCTGCAAATGCAAGTTTTGCTTCCTGTTATGCGCACAATTATTTGTTTTAGCTGCTATTATTTATCTGCATGAATACATATCCATGCTTGGGTAGCACTGTTTCTGCTGAGATCTGCATCTCCCAATCTGTTTACTTACAGATTTCTCAGGACACCTGCTGAGGGGAAAATGGAGATAGCTGGTAAAGTGGGCTAGGGAAGGAATTCTTTGGTGGAGGTAAAGGGCAAAATCCAGCAAGGTGCTTATGTCTCTGGTGATCATTTTGTGCATGCTGCTTTTGTTTCACAAGGGGTGGGTCTTGTAGATTATGTTTGATAACCTGGACCCACCACAGTGCAACAAAGAGTGAGCACTTCCCAGAGGAACCACGGAAACAAGCGGAATCACTCTTTTGACAATAGGGACAGGTCTGTTGAGATCTTTTATGCAAGCTTTCTGGACCTGCCCCATTTTTGCTTGCTTCCACTTCTTCCAGAAGTACTGATTATTCCTTCTGAACATGGTGGGTTCTGTTTGTGGCCAGCACTTGGCAGGACAGTGGAGCCATAAGTACTCCATTAAATTCTACTCAACAAATCATGTGGTAAGCTGCAGACATTGGAACAGAGTGGGGACCAGAACATATGAAATCCAGAGAGAGGAAAAAGCAAAGCAAGCACCCAGAGAAATGCTTCAGTGTTTTGTGACTGCCCCCCCCCCCACACACACACACAGCAAGTTCTGGTAGTTCTCAGAACACATTTTCAAAATATCTAATATTCCTGTAGTCTAAACGGTTTGCTTAGCACATCTCCAAGCCATAATTAAGACTAGCTACAGTTCTAAGTTTGAGCATAACAATGATTAGTTGAAAGTGAAAGCTTCCACTCTCTTCCTCACAGCTGTATCAAAGGAAAGAAGAATGAAGTGTGTGTGCAAGTTTAACATTTAAACCAAATTCTGCTGATAAATTGAATTAACTGGCTTTTTACTCTCTGTGAGTTTGTTTATTAAAACATTTCTAGTTCGCTTTTCAATCCTGAACTGGGGTCTTCAGACTAGCTAACATCAAAATAAAAACAGTAATCAGTGTAAAGGAAGTAAAACTCCAAAAGAAGCAGCCAAAATAATGAAGCAAATATGAACATATCAAAAGAAACATTTTGAATGAGAAGCATTTCTAAAAAATACTATTTTAGCTGTTTCCTAAGCCTTCAGAGAAGAAACTACCTGGGCCTCCCAGTACAATTCTCCAGAGTAGGTCTGTTTAGTGCAAAATAAAGTGGGACTACTGCTTCTCATAAAAATGTACTGCCCTTTTTTGCAGCCAGTTTACACTGGTGACTCATGAATCAGTTTGCCATATACAGCAACAGAAAGATCCTCTTCACAAGTTTTACTGAGGGACCTTGTGAGACTCTATTGAATTTAATTTCATTCATTTCAGTCCAGTTTTCCATTGTATCAAAATAATGTTGAATGCTCTTCCTAGTTACCGAGGTGTTCTGTAACTCTCCCAGTTTTGTGCCATCTGCAAATCTGGTAAGTATCTCCCCATATGTTCAGCTAAGTAACTGATAAGCTGTTTAAATTAGACTATAGTTAATCAAAAGCTACTGGTGAGCAGTTTTGTGTATTCAAAAGCATTATAATCTACCCTGCATTTTACCAGTTTGCTTCCAAAAATATTACAAGTATCTTGTCAGATGCTTTGCTGAAATCAAGATAACTGTGCCCAGTCCAACTGCTGCACTTTGAAGAGTACGTAAACAGACTGGAAAAGGGGGCTTTGTTTGTTGTTTCTGTTGTTGTTTTGTTGTTTTTATTTTAGTTTTAGTGCAACAGAGATAGTCAGCAGTATGGACAAGTCCTGTAATGAAAGCTGAAGAAAATGAGTACATATAACTCAGAAGAGGGAACATGAGAACCCAAACAGCGGTCATATAGACATGGGCACAAACTTGAAGAAGTCTCTAATATATTATTTGAGGGGGAAAGACAAACCAAAACCAACCCAAACCATATGAGAAGGCATTGTTTCACTAGTGTGGTCCCTGGTGGCATTTTGTGCAACTTCCCGAGCATCTTTCCCTTAGCTGCCAAATTGCCACTGAAATTGCTGCTGGGGCTGCTGTTCATCTTTCCTCCTCTGGGAATGAGAAATAGATTAGTTTCAAAAAACTGCTTTTAAGCTGCAGTCATTGTATTGGTTTGCACAACACAACATATGAACTTATACTGTTTTTCTCAGGGTGGCTTAACTTGGGGTGACAAACCACCCTTGCAACCCATGGCTTATTGTTGGTGTTTGCTGCACAATGGGTAGTTGTGCTATCCAAACCTGGATGACAGAACCTACCGTGAGTCATGGCAGGAAGAATATAGTCAGGTTGGAATCAGTGAAGCTTAGGGCCACAAGGAGGGTGGCTGGATTGCAGGGGAAGCCAAATGAGCCAAGACTGATTGAACTGGGTCTTTTCAGCCTGGAAAAGAGGAGACTCTGAGGGGATCTGTTGGTGACATATAGGTATGTGAGGGGTTGTAACGTGGAAGTGGGTAGGGACCTGTTTTCCCCTGTGGAGGAGGGCAGAATGTGTTCCAGTGAAGCAAAGCTCAGGGAACCAAGGTTCAATTTGGATGCCAGGAAATACTTCCTGACATTTAGAACCTCAAGGGTGTAGAATGGGCTTCCACGGGGGTGAGCCCCATTGGTGAGGGTGTTCAAGGATAGGCTGGACATGCTCATGCTAGGCATGTCATGAGTGGAGCCAGCTGGAGCTGGGGGGTCAGACTAGATGGCCTGGGAGGCCTCTTCTGACTTGCTCTCTTTCTATGTTTCTTTTTATGTTTCTAAGGTCAACCACAGGCAAACCACTTGACATGAGTGGCTCAATACCTTGCTGTTCTTGCAAAGTGGCTAGACATACTCAAAGTGCCTAACTGGCACTTATGGAAGCTGACATATGCTTCTGCTACAGCCCACCACTGCTGGGACCACAGCTTGTGTTTTAGTTTTTGAATCAGCTTTTGAGACCATGAGAGCTGCTCGCAAGCCTGCTTTTGCACTCTGCAAGACATTCCAAATAAGTTTATTCAAGGGTCATCAGTGGTACCTTGGAGGGGCTGCTTAGGGTAGGTAAATAAGGTGTGCTCTAAGACTGTTGGATAGGGGAGCTTCTAGTCTCCACTTGGCCATGAAGCTCACTGGATGACTTTGGGTCAGTCAGGCAGCCTAACCTACCTCACAGGAAGGTTCTCGTCAGTATATAATGGACTGGAGAACCACGTAAGCCATCTTGGGTTTCTCACAACAACAACAAAAATGGAAATAAATGCAATGCAATACTAATGTAACAATTAGCAGCAACAGTACTTTTACGAATAGTATTTTTACCAAATCAAGTTTTTCATAGCGTCCATGCACAAATGGAAGCCACTACAGTTATTTTCAAGAGGCCAGGGGGACTCAGGGGTGGCTTACATCTTGTAGACAGCCCTCTAACTGTACAGGCAAATTGATCTTTTCCCTCCATCAACTTTTAGAAGCATTTGATAGCTGTCAAACTAAGCTGGTAAATGCTGGTGTCTCTTGGAAGGGCTTCTCAAGGAGAGGTAGGCTGGGTTGCAAAAGCCAGCAAATAGCTGGCTTTCATGGTTTCCAAAGGGGTGGTGTTTTAAATGGTGGGGAGCAAAGGAAATTTCAGTGTTCCCACATGGTCTTTTGGGAAACCCATGGAAAGATGGTCACAGTCTATCCGGCTCCCACAGCATGGGGTGTTGTGTTATGGGAACCATCATATTGCATGTTGGGAAGGATACTGACAACTAGTGGAAGCTGTAAAACTGAATGAAGAATGACAGAGAGAGAGAGAGAGAGAGAGAGAGAGAGAGAGAGAGAGAGAGAGAATACACAGTATGTCTAGATGAAAGTTGCCATGACTGTTCAAAGGAAAGGAGAGCAAGGATCCTTAACATTAAGTTGTGGTAGTAGTAGTAAATGTTATTGCTGTAGCCACAGGTCATAACAAAATAAGATCCAAACATGCACACTAAATACAACTAAACTGCAAGTACAAAGTATCTGAAACAGTTACAAGCCCTTTGGATAGATAACATACCACAAGTGGTCTAAAATGCTATTTAGTCTGATATCCAACCAAAACAATGTATTCTTTCTAATTTTCTAATTTTGAAAGATAACCTGGTAAAAATGGCCACTTGATAACTAACACAAGAAAATACATCTTCCAGCAGGGAACATAAGTTTCTCCATAAAAAGTTAGGAGAAATCCTCTATTTATACTATCCTAAAAAGCACATAATGTAGGAAATAAAGTATTAAACCTTCCACCTCAGAATGATCAAATTAGGACAAGGGTAGAAAGCTTTCTAGGTGCACCAAGGTTGGTTAAGTGTCTGTCTTTCTTCATAAAGAGAGATGGAGACAAAAGAGAATGATTGACTCTATGTGGAAGAACACAAGAACTCAGATTAGTGGTGTAATATTATTTTAGTTGAATTAGGAATCAGGAAGGGACTGGCTTAAGTCAATGAGTCAGTGAATGAATAGATAAAGCAGTCTCTTTTTCATTTCACTAGAGAGAGTCAGTGGAACCTACAAAATGTTTCTGCCCTAGTTTGTTTGTCCCTCAGCTAATACTTTTGGACAACATTAAGACTTACAGTGCATTGAGCTAGTGCTTTCTGGCCAGAAACTCCTGCCTCTTATAACAATGACATCTTTGAAAGTTTACACCTTTCTTGCCAGATAGGTTAATCCCTTTCATACACTCCTTCTGTGTGTGCATTTGTACAGAAAGAGAGACAGTTAGAGAAAGTATTATTTTCTATTTCACACATACATTGGCAAATTCTCCAAAACACTAATTTGCATTTATCTGATTTGATCTGTTTGTCCATCTGTTGGATGGATAAAGTACTGTACGAACATCTCACTGTCTCTTTGTTTTAACAGATTATCAGGATTTTTTCCCTTTCCTTTTTATAAATTTTCAATTGTTCTTTCAGGCTTAAGGGAAAGGGAAAACAAGAAACAAAAGAAAAACTAAACAACAGTAAGCCAGATCAGTCATGTGGTTCATCATTGATGTAACTGTGCATTTCAGATTCTTAACCAACAGAAAGGTAAGTATAAATAATTTATTGCAGAATTTAACTACTCCAGTACTGTAGAGATAAGTTTAATCCCACACCTAGCATATAAAATATAACATAAACATAATGAGCAATATTAGAGTCAATAAGTATCTTTTTTCTGTTTCAGCTGATAAGATTCCTTACTTAAGCAGAAAAAGTGCAAAATCTCTTTCATTTCAAATCCAGTCACAAGAATGCTTACTATATTTACTTCTCAGTAGCAATATCTTTCTTAAATCCTTTCACAGTAGCTCCTTTGAACATAGTAGCAGGTCTGAAATGCCCTGTGATTTAAATCCAAGTACTATACAAAGAAATCTTCAAAAACTGGATTCTATTTAACTGAGCATTAGAAGCATTTCCACCACCCTAAACATCTGAACTGGAAGGAGAAATATGCAAGCTTTTATAATATCTCAATTCTATAACCACACTGCTGTTAATCTCTAATCTTCTTTGCCTAACTTTTCCATTTGAAAACTTGTATGCACATCCCAGTTGTAGCTCCTGTACATTCGAAACATGCTAAAGCTTACAGATACATACATTTAAGCCAGAAAGTTCAGACAAAGTGCTTGACCCTTGCTTCTGTATCTCCTGCATGGTTTCACACTGTCAGATTACAGTACAAACAGAGGATGATAAGTATTGTTCTTATGTGTACATTCTTTATTACCATGTATATACGTTGGAGTTAAAGAAATTCCATTGGAGTCCATGAATAAAAGCAGTAGCTGTGCATGCATGCATGAAGACCCAGAAAATCTACCCAAATATTTTTATCCAATCGGAATAGAAAATGCTGAATCACCAACAAGCATCAGGAAATCTCAGCCAATCAGAGATGTCTCATACTGTCTTATTATCATGCATATTCTCCATATAAATATTGCATACTGTCCAGCCTACATGCATAGGCTTGGATTCAAAATACTCTTCTATGAGGAGAAGGTACTTCAGCTTGGAAAAGTGCTGTTTCTGATTTGGCAAAAGCATTGCAGGATAAAAATGACCTGAAATTCAGAAAAATGTTCTCATGTTGATGAGCAAATATTTTCTCTTTTGTCACTTTTTTATCTATTTATATTTTATGAGATGTACATGCTTACCAAACAACCTCCAATGGCATTGAAGTGTCCATTATTATACTGGGTTTGAAGCAAGTTCAGTCCCCACTGAAGATCAGGCTTGCATGCACCCCAATCACTAGGCCTTGGTTTGCATTGAGAAGTTTGACAAAAATAATATCCGTCTTCCAAGGACAAGTAGTCTCCATCACATTTTGCTTTCTGTGACACAGTTCCAGATACATGGTTGCCCTAAGTCTTCCTCTAGCACTTGCATGACCATTCACAGGTAGACACTAGTGAGTGAATACGCA
Organism: Varanus komodoensis; assembly: GCF_004798865.1. NCBI lineage: Eukaryota > Metazoa > Chordata > Lepidosauria > Squamata > Varanidae > Varanus > Varanus komodoensis. Next base: position 25,302,793 of record NW_025335941.1, read on the forward strand.
CTTTCACCTGTCACATTGTACGCAACTGGCATTGCCAGCAGCACTTGCATTCTTTGCCGGTTGACAGCACTTATGTATGGCATTCTCAATTTGTGCAATCAGTTCATGTCCCTCTCCATGCTTTCATGTGAATGATTGTTATGTGCATTGTTTAGTTATAACTATACACTCTAACTAACTTCCTCTTCCTTCTCCCTCCCTTTCTTGCTCTCTCTATACATACACACACATGCTTCGATACTGTGGTATCATCAAATGTAAATAGAACTGATTGAACAAGCATGTACAAACATAAACACTTATATAAATACATGGTTGATTCCCGAGTTAAGGCAATCATCCATTTCAGATGGCACAATATATGTCCGTGGTCCTGTGTGAGAATGCACCTTGTTTCTTTTCAGCACCTGCTCTTGGAATCCAAAGCTGAGGTTTCCAAGGCATGGGGAAAGGAATATGTAAGGGGGGAAATAGGCAACAGCTGGTTATAAAAATAGATGATGATTTTCCCTCATGTATGATCCTCAACTGCACTGCAAATGCAATTTGAAAGAAGTATACCTCGCTTGTACTTCTGCTTCTGCCACATCATTAGAATTCCACCCCTTTTGCATTGTACCACTCCAGATAAAAAAAGTTCCTATATATTTACTTGAAATATATTTAAGAGACACTGTTTGACTACTTGCCTTCTGGGACAACTCAAGAAAATGAGATGTGTGTCTCAGAAGGTTATTTCCAGGGGAAAAATGTTAAATAAAATCAATAAATAATGTGACCCAGAGGCAAAACAAACAGTTTGTTTTACCTGTGAGGTTGTATGCACAGTTTATAAAGTTTCATTCACTTGTCTAGCAAGTTTCAGCAAGAGTATGAATAATTCAGCTGGACACAGTATGACAAGAGAGCCTAAAGAAAACATTACATTTGTACCTGTGATATGTCAGGACTCGTAAATTCCCAAGTGCAAGTTAGCCAAAATGAAAGTAACATCTAGGAACTGCATGCAACACCTTTTTGTGTGTCATTTCAGAAAACAACTGGACACATTTCATTTCTTTTGAACTTTACCTTTGCTAAGTTATTTTTATCTGAAACAAATTCTTCCATGTAATACAATGGATTTGTCCATCCAATGCACCCACATATTTCTTTTCTTGCAGAACATAGAGCTCTAAGCAACCTCTCCTCATCAGCACACTCCTACTAATATCAAATAGTAAAAAAGAATTGGTGTGACACATTAAGGAAGCATGAGCATTGCTTCTCTGAAATGGGGTTAAGCAGTTGTGAGAATTCAGTTTGAGTGCTGCTAAAAGACTAGCAGGTACTCAGAAAATACCCAACTCTACTCCCCTTCAAATGCATACCTTTTGGGATAGAGGAAGATGGCAGCAGGGTTGGAGGTGGGCACTCAGGAGCCACTGACAGTTTGCGTATTTTCTGTCATACAAGTTGTCTCCTCCCGTGTACTGTTTAACCCAGGAATTGAACTTGAACCCTTTGGTTCAAAATCTGGTCCACTTGGAGTTCCAATCCAGCTTTCCCCTGGATCATCCCTTTTACCACAACTAACATCTGTGGCATATTTTTCCAGGTTCTCCACAGTTTATTTGCCTCTTTTCCAGTCCGAAATGTGTTTTCAGAAGCTTAGCTGCTAGCTAAGAAGTGCAGATAAAATTAGCAAATTGGTCCCAGCCATTTTTTCCTTTGATCAGATCGCTTCTTAACTTCTGCCCTGTCCACCACTGAAAAGTGGCCCACAAGTAGTTTTCTAAAATGTAAAAGAGCATTTCTGAAATACTCCTGGTTTAAACACATAAATTCTACCATGAAACCAATAGGGGGAAATATCAAAAGTTTGGAATTTTGGTGTCATTGGTGCAGAATGCTGATGACATTCAGCAGTATCTCTCATTTGATGTGAGCCGCCCCGAGGCTTCGGCGAATGGGGCGGCATAAAAATGTTTTAATAAATAAATAAATAAATAAATAAATAAATTTGCATCTGTTTCATGGGCGGCTATAAAATCATCCTGCTGGAAGTTACTTTTACCATTTTACAGAAGGCAGGATTATAAGTAAATGAATAAATGAATATAGTTCTGCAACAGTGAAGGACTGAATGTGGGCTACATAAAAGGAATCTTCAAACATGGCATAAATCCTGGTTCTAACCTGTAAAAGTCTAAATGGTTTGGGGACCCTTATGAGCTCTCCAAACTTTTCAGTTATCTAGAAATTCACTGCTGCATGCCCATCCTTATTTGATGGATACATGGTGAGAACATGGGAGAATATTTTGTTATTGAACACCCCACTGCTCTGGTATGTTTAGACAAAGCAGTCTGTTCTTGAAACAGAAGCTTCATATTAGCTTGGGAACAGCACAAGAGAAATCCTTTTAATGGATTTAGAAGCCACTACATGTACTCAAGGCAGAACTGAACACATGATATGAAGTCATTGCCCTACTCTAGCCTGCCTACTGTCCTCACACTTAATCCCTTGAGCTCTTCCCTCTTGTGCCCCCCTCTTCAGAAGCCAGCTGTCGACAAGCCAACAGGTCATTTTATGTGACATGTTCATCGTTGCCTTCCCACCTAAACCAGGAGGAAGAAGAAGGCTCATCCACTGTTTACATTTCTCTATTACCCAGTAGCCAAAGCTCTCTGGACAGTTCACAACATAAATCATAATATTGCTCTAATCCCTGCTATCCATGCTCTATTGGCACCACTCACTGTAACTTATCTGCCCTAGATTCCCCCGCAACCCCCCTCAAACCCTTTTTCAATCAAGTAATCCTTCATTAAGCAACTCTAAGTCCCATATTTCCTTAAGCTGTGAGGTGCCAAGGTTTGGCAGTACTTCGTGCTCTCTCTCTCTCTCTCTCTGTCAGACCCTCATGGATGTCAGAATTCTGAAAGTATACATTCAGGCATGTGAAGTAGCATACTTGGTAACGCTTTCTACAGCAAGACTCAAATCATAGAATGGTCTGCATGGAGATCCTTCTGGCTCACATGGTGTTATCTTTTCTCAGCCTATCAATGCCTTTAGACAGACATTTAATCTCAGCAAACTGCTTTACGTTTTGAACTGCTGTACTGTTTTCTGCTGCCTGTTTCCTTTTAGTGTTTTATTTTAATTGAGAGGTGGCATATATTGTATTATTTTCAACTGATTTTTGAAATTGCTTTTGCTAGTTGTGGCAGGAAGTTGGATATAAATTCTGAATTAAATGAATAATGCCCAGATAGATATTATTCCTATTATTCTGTTCTGTCCTTGAAGCAGTTTTGCCTACCTGAGCTTCCTGTAAAGTCTCTTAGAGGATGTGAGTGATAAAAGGCTGGGATGGACTGATACTCTCTTCCTTGAGGTTTTCCAGTTTTGGTGCCTGCTGAGTGCCCACAAGCCGAATGAGACATTTTTTAGTTTGATTTTGCTGTTCTTAAAAGTTCTTTTAACTATCAGAAGAAAACAACAACTCTGGATAGCTTTACAACGAGACTGAAGAAATTTGTGGAGGAGAAGGATATCAACGGCCGCTGCTTTTGATGGTTTCCTCTCGTATTCCTATGTATACCAGTTGCTGGGGAATTTGAGCAGCAGGAGGTTGTTGTATGCCTATCTTGCTTGAGGCATCCTGTGGGCAGCTGGTTTGCCACCATGTAAATAAAATGCTGGATTAGATGCACAAGTGGTTTTTAAGCTCTTAACTCTCCATTTTCAGTAGCCCTAAACTGTTCCTAAAGTAGTAATAATTTATTCTAGCTTTCGTTTAAAGCAAATATTGCTTTTCTTTGTCATTAAGGGAAGCAAAACAAAAACAAAAAAACAATGTGTCAGTGGGCACTGAAGGGTACAACTTATCAAGGCAGGAGTTAGATGAAGTAGAAGGAAAGCAATGTGCAAAAGAATGGTTTATGTGAAGCAACATCCTGCTATACTTTATTGTGACACAGATCTCCTAGGACACCCTTCTGCTCAACTCCAGACTTGTATTGCTGGTTGCTACCAATTTTCTAGAGAGTCATTACTGTCTAAACTCCAAACTGTAGTTTCAAGCAATCAGTGCCAAGGGCAGGAGAAAAACTTGTTCTGCTCTACTAGAGTATCTGTCAATTCCAGTGTTTATCCCTGACCGGAAGAATTTTATGTAGACTGTATTTCTCAAGGCCCCCAGCATTTCAGGCCTTTCAAAAACAGACTTCCCCCTGCAACTATTCCCATCTGTGTGAAACTCTAGGGAAGGACTGTCAGTCCCACAGCTTGGGAAGAGTAGAAATATAGATGCTAAATTGAAATTCATTATATTGTCCTAGTCTGTTTGAACTGCATTAAACATAATGCAAAGAACTTATTTTCCCTCTTCTTTTCAGGGAAAGAAGAACTTATTTTTATTTGGGAAGTGCACAGGCACTCCAGGACAGATATGTTTTGCTCCTAGGAGGGACTGCACTACCAGCAGTATGGCAGCTTAATGCGCAGTGCCAGTGATCCATCTACCACCTGTCAGCCTCAATTCTATAATAAGGTTTGGATATGTGATAAAAATGCCCTAACTAATAAGACCCTCTTACAGCCAAATTAACTTCTCTGCAGTCCTTGAAAGTGTAAACATTCCCCCAGCCTTGGCCTTGGCCTAGAGAGGGCTAACTCATCATGGAGGTCAAAACTGTACTACATCATTTCATTAGTGCAGTAAATCTATCCCCTGGAGCTGTAACCTCCAGCAATCACCAGGAAATAAACATTGACTTGGTCCTCAGTCTCTACCATTTGGTTGTCCAGGCTAGGGAGAGCTGAGTCTGTCCATTTCACTTTCTTCAGCATTTGAACTTTAAAGCTTCAAATTAAGATCTTTTATTCCTGCGTCTGATGATCTTAGTGCATTTTGGCAAAGTCTTAGCCAAAAACCCCAAACAAATTCTCATGCATCTGCATCAGGCAGATTCAATAGATACAGCTATTTCCATTTCCAGAATGGATAGGGTCACGTTGTTCCTGCCATTCAGAAGAAATGAAACACCAATATGATGTCCAGGTTCTTAGTAAGCAAACAGCTTACAAGAACTGATTTCCAGAGTAAAAATTGGATGCCTTGGACACCTTTGTATCACTTTAAAGAGTAAAGGAGTTCCAGCATGCGTTTTTAGAGTTCATTTTGCAAACTTAATTGAAATGGGACAACGCAGGGATTCCCATAAAAGGACCTAATCTCAAGTTTTTTGTAGAAAAAAATCCCTCTTAAAAAAAAAAACCCCTCTTAATCATTGTCTACCTGTGATACTGGAAATCCCAGCAAGTAATGAGAGACTCCATACTGAAGGTGCACAGTAGCAATATAGAGTGAAGCCATTCCAGTTGGAACCAACTACTACAGTCATCATACACAGCAAATCTATACATTTAATTTTTTGTAATGATTAAAAACAGAAAACATCATAGCAGGAAATGTTCAGATACTTGGTTCTCTTCATCTGTACTTCATTTTAGGAAATCTGGTAACAAAACAAGTGTCTCAAGTTTTATCTTTACAAATTCTGACCTCCTTGTCAGAAGTTTATTTTATTTTTTTGACCCTCCTGTGTCTTTCTGGTAGAACCCTAAGTAACTGACCCTTGTTGTTTAGTCATCAGAAGACATTTATATTCCTCAATTTTGAATTTAAGGTGGCAGTTGATACCAAGAAAATTCAGACAGCAGAAAAGTTCTACCTCTGGGCTCAATTCCAGATAGACAGATAGGTCCAGTGGCAATCATTGCACGAGGAGGTGAACAAGAGGTCACTTTTCCTAAGTTTTCTCTTTTATATAGAGACTAATTCTGATTGAACTACTTCTCATATTCTCTTTTTATTGCCCTTTATTTATTTATTTATTTATATTACACATGTATACTGCCACATAGCTTGCAGGTTCTCTGGGCTGGTTACAATTATTAAAATGATATCTACATTCAATAAGTATTCACATTAAGTAACAATAAAACAACATGATAGGACAACACAGCAATAAAAAAAGTTAACCCTTTGACACAGCAGCAGATAAAACAATATTTAAAACATCAGTATTAAAATAACTGGACAATAAAAAGGTTTTCTCCTGGTGCCAAAAAGAAGACAAAGATGGCACCAGACATAGCTTTTGGGGAGCATGTTCCAGAGACTAACCTCAAATGACTGTCTTTTCCATTCTCTTTCCTCCACCTCTCTCTCAGTGAGAGAGAGAGAGAGAGAGAGAGAGAGAGAGAGAGAGAGATTCTCTTTATTAAATCCAAAAGGTTCATTGGACCCACCCCCTTGGATGGCAGCTATGAATTTCTTTTAAATGTTATATACTTAAGGTTCAGCAACAACATATGAAAAGAAGATGAAGAATTAGAAATGCTTAGAAATATATTTAAATACTATTATTACTAAATGGCTTCATTAGTATAATACTGGATCAATCAGCATACGTATTGAATCAATCATTCCTATCCCATATAATTCCTTTGTATTTAACTACTTAATTACTGCCATTTGTCACCATTCTGTACTATTTTGCACATTTCAGATGCTTTCCTTATGATTTTGTTGCATTACTTTGATTATTTTGCATTGCTTTGAGTTATTCATAGTTCTGCATTTTTCAATCCTTATCAATAAACAGCTTAATTCATTTCAATTATGATCTTGAGTTCTTGTTCCTTACCACTGATCGGACTGCTCCCCACTGGTCCATAGGACTGTAGAAACACAAATCTGAACCCAGAATTAACAACCTGTAAATAAGCTAAATAAAAATACATGCTCATTTTCCATAGATTGGGATGGCTTTCTGTATACTCTTGATGATATATTGGATACTTTCTAAAATCTATCACTTACAATTTCAGCTACACTTGACTTTCATTCACATTCCCAAGGCTTCCCTCACAAGTATAGCAGCTAGGGACCCCTGAAAGTGAAAGCTCAGATTGTTAAATATGATATATGACAGATTTTGGAAAAGGGATTTTGGAAAAGCTTTTGTTGCTCCATAGTCTTCCACTTTCATGTCTATTTCTAATTATCTAAAGTATTCACACTTTTGCTTCAGCCATTTTGACAATCATTAATGTTTGTTTTCAGTGGTATTGAATAAACTGACACTATTTTAGTGTGAAACTGAGGATGCAATTGCTTCATAATTGGTTGAATTCAACCATTTAAGAATGATTTTCAAAAGAAATTGAAGTTAGAAACTCATTTCATAATGTACTCAAAACAAACATTAACAGTCCAGGACATATCATAATTAGGGCTCAAACCCATATTTTACTGAAATAGCAGGGAACTGCATAATTGGTAGCTACCATGCCTTTCTGTGGCCTCTTCTGCTTCCACCAGTGGGGAACTTTTTCTCCTCCTTTGACGGTCCCAAACCAGCTTTAAAACTCTTTGGATGTAATGTGGCTATTTTATATAGTGGCATAGAAAATAACTACCCCAAAAAGAGAGGAATTATTATGTTTTCCTATGGCAGTAGTTGGTTCATCACATTTAACAGCTATTTGCTTTTCCATTACATAAAGTAACTTCCTAAGACTAAAAGATTTAAAGACTTGTTTGGGAAAAGAAGACAGAGAAGGGGAAGAAAAATATTTTCACCCAGCTGTAGTGGAAAAGGCCACAGAAAAGGAAGGCAGTGAGTGGGAATATGGATTCTGCCTGGTTTTCAGTCTATTCATTGAATAAGGCATTGATAGTCCAATAACAGAAGGAAGAAAGGCAAATCTATAAAAATGACATTGATCAATTAGCTTGGCCAACAATTTGTCTTTCTAATTTTTTGATCCAAATGTTATTCTTTTCTATTTGTTCTAATCTTGTTTCTTTGTAGTTTACTTATTAATTTCATTGTATTCTCATTTAAGTTCCTACTTCATCCATTATTCTGGGATGGGTGTAGGCAAAATGACCCCATGTTTGCATTTTTATATTGCCTGAAGTTACATACATACAATTGTAATGGTTGGGAGAACAAACCTTCCTCTGGGATAGTTTACTAGAATCCATCATTGCTATTTACGTATCACTATTACCTAGAAACCTATAACCAATAATTGCTTTTAGTACAGCACAAAGTGGTGGAAGAGAGCCAGAGTAAATATCACCATTGTGGTATGAGATTAGATGTGGTTAGCAGAGAAAAACTGCTGATGAATTCTAAATTGGTCACATTTAATTTAAAAAATGAAAATACTTTAAGAAAGGAGTATATTTTTCACATTACTAAAATACTAACTGAGATTAGAGCTTCATTCAAATCCAGGAGGACCAGTGTGGATGACAAGACAAATCAAGGAGCCTAATCAAAAAGCACAGGCAACCTGAAAGTTTAAAGATAAATGGAGAGAGATATAAGAGAAAGAAAACAAGTACACAGCACTTGTGGCCTCCTTGTAGCAATTAGATAAGCTAAAAAACAAACAAACAAAAACCAAGTAAAACAAATTAATTTTTGAAGTCACATCCAATGAATGTCAGGACTGAAAATAGTTTCTACAATCACTTAATCTAGTAAAATAGTCCTTATGGATGTTTCCATCCTAGAAAGGCAATATTATAAATAACAGCTTGAAATTGGCTTGTTCAGAAACACCAAGATTAAACTAACCGGTTTATCCTTCTTGGAACAATATAATAAAATGAGGAAGAATAAAAATTGCTGAAATGGCTGCAATTGCCTTTGCGGAGAGTGAAGAAGTCCAAATTCTCAACATTGTTGACAGATTGAAAGTCAGCAAGTCCCTAATCCAGGTGGTATCCATCCTCAAATTATCAAACAACTGAAACATAAAATATTTAATATGTCCCTAAAAACAACTCTTGTACCAGAAGATTGGAGAATGACCAATGTAACACCAATTTTCAAAAAGGGAACCAGGGGGTATCCTGGAAATTACATGCCGGTTAGCTTAACATCTGTTCTGGGTAAACTGCTTGAAAGCATTATTAAACATAGACTCAGTAAGCAAACAGAGGGACAAGCCCTGATAAAAGAAAAAAAACCAGTATGGCTCCTGCAAGGTGAGGTCTTTTGGAGTTCTTTGAGTATGCCAATAAGCACATAGACATGGGTAGTAGACTAGGACTTCCAAAAAGCTCTTGACAAAGACCCTCAACAGACCCCTGACCAAACTAAACCATCATGGAATAAAGTGTGTGGAGTGTATCCTATTATGGACCACTAACTGTTTAAATAACAGAAAACAGAGTGGGAAAACATGACATTCTCTGCCAATGGTGAGATGTCAGTAGTGGAGTCCCACTGGGTTCTGTATTGAAATCAATACTTTTCAATTTATTCACAAAGGATCTGTAATTAAGAGTCAATATTGAAGTGGTCAAGTTTGCTGATGAATCTAAACATTTTAGTGTAGTTAAAAAGTAAAGGGATTTTGAGGATGTCCAAAGGGACCTCTCCAAACTTGGAGAATGGGCATGGAAATGTCAAATGCAGTTTAATGTAAGTGAGTGTAGAGTGGTGCATGTTGGGACAAAATCCCAAGTATATGCTGATGGAAAGGATGCTAACACAAGAAGGAATTTTGGGGCAGGAGTGGACAGCTTGATGTAAATGTCTTCCCAGGGACAGATGCTGTTAACAAACAACAACAACAACAACAGAACTGCCAAAATCTTACTTCCTTTATACAAAACTTTGGTCTTCCATACTTGGAATATTGTGTTAATTTCCAGTCACATTACCTGAAAAAAGATGTTACTGTGTTGTAAAAGAATAGAAAAGGCAAAGTAAAAATGATCAGTAGGCTGGAACAGCTCCCTTATGAGGAGTGGCTACAATTCTTGGGACTGTTCAACTTAGAAAAGGGATGAGTAAGGGCAGACATTATAAAAGTGTTTAAAATACTGCACAGTATGGAAAAAGTAGAGAGGGAGACTTTTTTCTGCCTTGGTTCCAGGGTAATTCCATGAAATTAATTGGGAGGAGAGGTAGGACAGATAAAAGGAAGTACTTCTTCACACAATATACAGTTAAACTGTGGAGGTTGCCGACATGGGAAATGGAGATGGCTACCAATCTGGATGGCTTTAAAACAGACATATCCGTGAAGGTGGAAGCTATCAGTGGCTACTAACCTTGCTGACTGTGTGTTACTTCCTGTATCAGAGTTGTCATGTCTGCAGCCACCAATTGCTGAAGAGCTTGGGCAGGTAGAGACCTTGAGGAATCCTGTGAGCAGCTGGTTTGCCACTGTGTGTACAGAATGCTGGACTAGATGAACCTTTGGTGTAATCCAGCATGGCTGTTCTTATGTTCTTCTTATGCTATTATATATGTTCTGTGTGCTCTTGACTCCATAATGTTTTTCTCTCTGTTTTGTGCATTCTTTATTTTCAACTTTCTCCACTCTTCATTGTGCTTCTTTTGTTCTATTTAATACTGCCTTGTCAATCTCATTTCTTTTTTCCATTTCATCCTTCATTTTATGCTTGTTTTCTTTTTTCTGAGTATTCTGTATTTTGTTTTCTTTCCTTGTGTGCTCCACTTCTTCGCTGTATCTATTCTTGTTTTCCTCCTCTTCTGCCATTTGCATGAGAGAGTTCTGAAAGCGAATCAGTGTATTTGTGCTTGCTGAACTGAGACCTCACAATTGAGATGTAACCCTCAGCTGGGGTGATGCTACAGCATGAACTATAGTATAACCAGAGGAGTCTCAGCATTCGAAGACATCCCTATTGGCTGTATGAAAGTTCACACATGCTAATGAGACTGAATATGATAGCTCAAATCAATTCAAACAAAATTGAACACCTTTAAGTCCCACTGATTTCATCAGGAAGAAGCAAACCAGATTTTTAATTTATTTCATCTGGATAATGCCCAAGTAAGATTCTTAATGTGCAGTTCATTTTTATACCTTTCTGTCCAAAGTGATGCAGAATTCTAGTGCATGGCAATCCCCCAATTATTGGATGTTAGGAAATGCTTCTTATGTAGTTCTCCATTCTTCAAATGAACTTCCAGTAGCAGAAAATAAAATGTTTGGTGGGCATAGTAATGAAGCCCTGTATCCCCCTCTTTCCACAGTGGTTAACCAGGTGTCTAAGGTAAGCCCTCAACAGGTTATGATTGAATATTAGCCTCCTTCTCTTCTTGTCCACCAGTTAGTGTATATATAGTCATACTGCCTCTGATACTTAAGATAATGCTTACTCAGTATATATTACTGACTATGTATAATGTATGGATAGTTGCTACTTACTCCTTCAGGAATCACTGCCTTGTCATGGTGAAGGGGTTTACGTAGCTCAATGAAACTATGAGCTATGCCGTACAGGGCCACCCAAGACAGAGAGGTCATAGCAGAGAGCTCTGACAAAACGTGATCCACTGGAGAAGGAAATGGCAACCCACTGCAGTATCTTTGCCATGAAAACTCCATGGACAGTACCAAAAGGCAAAAAGATATGACGCTGGAAGATGAGCCCCTCAGGTCAGAAGGTGTCCAATATGCTACTGGGGAAGAGCAGAGGGTTAGTACTAGTAGCGCCAGAAAGAATGAAGCAACTAGGTCAAAGCTGAAAGGACATTCAGTTGCAGATGTATCTGGTGGTGAAAGGAGAGTCTGATGCTGCAAAGATCTATACTCCATAGGAACCTGGAATGTAAGATCCATGAATCCAGGCAAGCTGGATGTGGTCAAGCAAGAGATGACAAGACTAAACATCAACATCTTAGAAATCAGTGAACTAAAATGGGTGAATTTAATTCAGATGACCATGTGCAAGCAAGAATCCCTCAGAAAAAATGGAGTAGTCTTTATAGTCAATAAAAGAGTAGGAAAAGCAGAACTGGGATACAATCTCCAAAATGACAGCATGATCTCAGTTCGAATCCAAGGCAAACCATTCAACATCACAATAGTCCAAGTTTATGCCCCAACCACTGGTGCTGAAGAGATTGAAGTTGACCGGTTCTATGAAGACCTACAAGAATTAACACCTTCTAGAATTAACACCCAAAAATGATGTCCTTATCATCCTGGGGGATTGGAATGCTAAAGTAGGAAGCCAAAAGATAACTGGAATAACAGGCAAGTTTGGCCTTGGAGTACAAAATGAAGCAGGACACAGGCTGGTAGAATTTTGTCAAGAGAATACGATGGTCATAGCAAGTACTCCTTTCCAACAACTCAAGAGACAACTCTACACATGGACATCACCAGATGATCGACATAGAAATCAGATTGACTATGTGCTCTGCAGCCAAAGATGGAGAAGCTCTATACAGTCAGTAAAGACTAGACCAGGAGCTGACTGTGGCTCAGATCATGAGCTTCTTGTTGCAAAATTTAGGCTTAAATTGAAGAAAGTAGGGAAAAGCACTCGGCCACTCAGGTATGACCTAAATCATATCCCTGATTAATATACAGTAGAGGTTACAAATAGGTTTAAGAAATTATATCTGATTGACAGAGTGCCTGAAGAACTATGGATGGAGGTCCGCAACTTTTACAAGAGGTAGCAACTAAAACATCCCAAAGAAAAAGAAATGCAAGAAAGCAAAATGGCTGTCTGAGGAAGCTTTACAAATAGTTAAGGAAAGAAGGGAAGCGAAAGGCAAGGGAGAAAGAGAAAAATACACCCAATTGAATGCAGAATTTCAGAGAATAGCTAGAAGAGGTAAGAATGCCTTCCTAAATAAACTGTGCAAAGAAATAGAAGAGAGCAACAGAATAGGGAGGACCAGAGCTCTCTTCAAGAAAATTGGAGATATGAAGGGAACGTTTCATGCAAAGATGGGCATGATAAAGGACCAAAATGTCAAAGACCTAACAGAGGCAGAAGAGGTGGCAAGATTACAGAGAAGAACTATACAAGAAAGAGCTTAATGTCCTGATAAGCACAATGGGGTGGCCACTGACCTCGAGTCAGACATCCTGGAATGTGAAGTCAAATGGGCCTTAGGAAGTCTGAGCGACAACAAAGCTAGTGGAGGTGACTGTATTCCAGCTGAGCTATTCAAAATCTTAAAAGCCAATGCAATAAAAGTGCTACACTCAGTATGCCAGCAAACAGTGAGAAGTGGACATGGAACCACTGATTGGTTCAAAATTGAGAAAGGAGTTCGGCAAGGTTGTATACTGTCGCCCTGCCTATTTAACTTATATGCAGAGTACATCATGAGAAAGGCGGGCCTAGATGAATCACCAGTTGGAATTAAGATTGCTGGGAGAAATAACAACCTCAGATATGCAGATGATACCACTCTCCTGGCAGAAAGTAAAGAGGAACTAAAGAGCCTCTTGACGCGGGTGAAGGAGGAGAGCGCAAAAGTTGGCTTGAAACTCAACATTAAGAAAACTAAGATCATGGCATCCGGTCCTCTCACTTCCTGGCAAATAGATGGGGAAGAAATGGAGGTAGTGACAGATTTTATTTTCCTGGGCTCCAAGATCACCACAGACGGGGACTGTGGCCTGGAAATTAAAAGACGCTTGCTCCTGGGGAGGAAAGCTATGGCAAATCTGGACAGCACACTAAAAAGCAGAGACATCACGCTGCCAAGAAAAGTGCATATAGTCAAGGCTATGGTTTTCCCAGTTGCAATGTATGGCTGTGAAAGTTGGACCATAAGGAAGGCTGAGCGCCGAAGAAGTGAGGCCTTTGAATTGTGGTGCTGGAGGAGACTCCTGCAAGTCCCTTGGACCGCAAGGCGATCAAACTGGTCAGTCCTAGAGGAGATCAACCCTGACTGCTCTTTAGAAGGCCAGATAGTGAAGATGAAACTCAAATACGTTGGCCACCTAATGAGAAGGAAGGACTCACTAGAGAAGAGCCTAATGCTGGGAACTATAGATGGCAAAAGAAGAAGGGGACGGCAGAGAATGAGGTGGCTAGATGGAGTCACTGAAGCAGTTGGTGTGAGCTTGAGTGAACTCCGGGGGGTGATGGAGGACAGGAAGGCCTGGAGGAATGTTGTCCATGGGGTTACGATGGGTCGGACATGACTTCGCAACTAACAACAACAACAACAACAGTTGCTACTGATAGCCTTATCTTTGATTTTGTCCATTGCTTCAAAAGCCTTCCAAGTTGGTAACTATTACTGTACCTTTAAATATGGATTTCCATAGTTCAATTATGCGCTGTAGGAAGACATACTTCCTTTTATCTGTCCTGAATCTCCCACCATTCTGCTCAGGTCTCAGATTCTATCACTGTAAGGGAGAAAAACACATCCTTATCTAGGATGGATGAAAGAATAACATCTGAGATCACTCTTGAGCTAGACCTTCCACTCTTCTAGTGCCTCATTCACATTTCAAATCACTGCTTGCTCTGCACAAATCTAAAAGTAATGCAACTTTCCCCCATTTTTGCAAATTAACCATAGACTAAAGTGTGGCTGATCTGATCTTTATGTAAAAATGAGAACATGTGCAGAAATGGAACAGAAAAATGTACGTATGAATCGTGCATATATGTTCAGTAATTTATGGACATTTTTGGTAGATTTTGGTAGGCTTTTTATCACAGCAGAAGTTGTGAACAAGTTTTGCTAACAAAAGCAAATTCTCATACATTCTAACTTACCCACTTTTTATATGCCATGCATAATTTTATAATCTCTATCATGTCCTCCTCCTTTATTCCTTTATTCAGTTTTTCCTTTAATGTTAAAGAAGGCTAAAATATTGTAACATTTCCATGAGGGAGTTCATCTATTCCTTTGATCTTGTAGGTTGCCCTTTTTTTCCATATTCTCCTGTGCAATATCCTTTCTGAAGTGCAGTTGCCATAAGTGATTCCATTATACTAAATGTATAGCTGCATGATAAATGTGTATATTGCCTGTTTCCAACATAGCATTTGTACTTTTCACTGCAATTCTATACTGGATTTGTGCTTTCATGAAGAGAAATATCACAATGCCAAGACCTCTTTTCTCACCAGTCACACCAGCATATATGAGAAATTTGGATTTTTTGCCCTATCTGGCATCATTTCATGCTTCTTTACTTTGAGCTATATTAGGCATTTTAATGTCCATTTCCTCCACTCTTAAATCCTCTGTCTCTTTTTCTTTTAACCACCCTAAATAATTTTGTGCCATCAGAAAAGTGTCCTCTTGTTTGGAGCTGTACAATTTCTTCAGAACCCATGTACATATCTGTGCCACTGAATCAGAACATTTTTTTTTTTTTTATGCTGCCATAATTCTCTGTGAGGTAGGTCATTAGATGCTGAGATGTTATGGCATGCTCAATAACATCCAGATGGTATATGGTTGTTCTGGAGTTTGAAACAAGGTCCAATATTCAATGGATCGTGCTGGCTTCTGCTATAATTGCTATTACCCAATATTATTATGAACAGGATTCAAAGGAATTGCTTTGGCTCATGCAGAAGGCTTGTGGTAGCCTAGTGAAATGCTTTGACTTTTTTCTTTGAATATCTGATTGCTATCTTTTATCTCAGACTGTGTTTGAAACCCCACCTCCACATCAAATGTCAAAAGCACTGTCCTGTGTGGAATGGGGACTATTCCACAAGAAAGTTCAAAGCCTCCTAAATTCGCACAACTTGTTTCATGGTTCTTTGGACCTTATCCATTATCATCATAAGTATGATTTTCTCTCTCAATACCTGTCGACAAGTCATTGAAGCAGACTTTGTCATTCAGCAGGCACAAAATAAAAAGGATGGAAATGCATGTTGTATTTGCTTTTGATGAGAACTTGTGCTTGCTTCTTTTTGTAACATAACAGCAATTGTGAGTAAGTCCATTCATCAACTAAATTTAAATCAGGGCTGTCTTTGTCTTGAGAAAAACAACTTTGGGATTTAATTTATACTTTAATTGTTGCCACCTGCCAGTTGCCATTGGAATGGGTTTTGATTTGACCTTATTGCAAACCTTTAAAATAACTTATTATGCTATGGAACACGCTATTTATAAAACATCTGTCCCACATTTGATTGAAAGAACCAGCAAATTACTTGAAGTTTTACTCATTCAAAAGTAATCTTCCACCTCAAAGCCTGTCAGCACAGCACATCCCTTGATAGTTATGTTTGTATCCTATTTGGCAAAATGAGAATAATACATTTTGACTCCCAACAAAAGAAACATTTTCAATACCATGTTTTGAAGTATCTAGAAAACAAAACAAAACAAAAAAGGTCCTTTCTTTTAGTCTCAGTAGGGTATTACAAAATATTAATCTCTTTTATAGCTAAATGCCATCTGTGTAAAGCTGGACATTTTTTGATAACTTAGAATCAATCAGGATAACTAATTCTATTTATTCTATATCTTTGTGACAGCATGTCCCAGTTGATGTTGTTGTTATTGTTTCAAAAAGTCACCCTTACTCATCTCATTTCTCTCTCTCTCTTTCAGTCATTGGTACATTTAAGGGATTTCATACTTTGCATGTGAATTCATGTACTGAACAGAGGTTTTGTTATCTTATAAATCAGAAGTGGACAACTTTCTTTGTGCTCCAGATGTTTGCCTTCAGCTCCCATGATCCATCACAATTGGCTAAACTGTCTAGGTCTGATAAAAGTTATAAGCCAAACTATCTGGAGTGCCACAAGTTCCCACCCCTATATACTCAGTAGACACATCCATTTCTTGACCTGGGCAAAACATTAGCTATTTTCAGTAAGTAAAGCTGAATGTCAGCTTCACATAAGTCAAGAAGTTAGATAAGAACTCTTATTGTTTTTCTTAAATTAGATCATAGGAGCAGCAGGAAAAGACCATCCATATACAGGTAAGTCCAAAATCATTTATTGACTATATTGATATAACCTTATTCATATACATTCCTTCTGCCCCACCTCCAAAAAGTCAAACAGCAAACAACCAAAAATAGTATCAACACTGTTGAAACATTAGGTAGTTCAGATAAACAGTCACCAATCTGTTACTCAGAGTATCTAAAGTTTCTAACAGAGTTAAAATCTGTCACTCTTGGAACATGGCTCAGGCAATCTCAGGAAATGGACACTGAATTACAGGTATTTTCACATTTGATAACTGTACCTTCTTGGGTATAGGAAGAAAATGCTTTCTATTTCTATTAATTATTAGATGTTCAGTCTAAACAGACTATCATCTGGGTATTCTATTCTTTCTCATACAGGACCTGGAGTCTGCCATTTCTTTTCTCCATCAAATTTGATATAAACACTGTCTACCTACTATAAACATGGCAATTCTCACACTGAATTGTGTCTGCTATATAAGCCTCATAACTTAGTTTAACTTGGTAATCTGAAGAGACATTCTTCCCAGGTCAATGGGATTCTTCTCTAGAGTTAGCATGGCTATCCTGATTTCTCATTGTATTATCAATTCTGCTAGGTTTTATCCAGTAGCTATCAGCATGTTGACCTGTGCTTAAAAGAACTTTACATTACTCATTTTCATTTAACAATATAATTACTGCTACTATTTTGCAGTCTCTACTGCTCCATCTGTCCCCCCATTTCCTGAAGGATAGTAAAAGCTTGTCGCAATGATATGGTATCCATATAAGCCATGCAGTTACTCTAGCCTATCTGTAGTTGCTTCCAACAGCACAATTCATTATTACAATGGAATCATAAAATGTAAGACAGGGTCACTGAAGATCTTGTCCTTCAGTTTTGTTAAGGCAGCTTCCTCATCTTGTTCCTCGGTGTAGACCATTTCAGTAACAGATTTAGTCATTTTGCCTCTGTGGAAAAGTTTTGCAAATATTGACCTTATGAACAACTGTGTATGGTTCAGTTATAGTAGGGAATTAGCTCCAGCCTATAGCCCACTATTTTACATCAGGTTCAAATTGCTGGACCTTGGGATTATACTAAAAAAGAAAGTAGATTATGTAAGTCTCAAGACTTCTCTAGCCAACTTTCATATCTGCTTTACCATTCCCAGAAAGCATCTCATATCAGAAGTCTCCAAATTCTTTTGGTCCTGAAAGTACATTTTGGTATCTGAGATACTTAGATATGTGTTGTAAGCTGCCCTGGCATACTGTTATGGATGCCATAACAAAATGGCTATTTTGGAGAGCCTATAAGTTATAAATGACAAGCAACTTAATATGAAGCAGAGGTTGAGGTTGATCACTGAGTTGTTGTTGCTAGTTGTGAAGTCATGTCCGACCCATTGTGACCCCATGGACAACATTCCTCCAGGCCTTCCAGTCCTCTACCATCCCTCAGAGTCCACTTAAGCTCACACCAACTGCTTCAGTGACTCCATCTAGCCACCTCATTCTCTGCCGTCCCCTTCTTCTTTTGCCATCAATTGTTCCCAGCATTAGGCTCTTCTTCAGTGAGCCCTTCCTTCTCATTAGGTGGCCAAAGTATTTGAGTTTCATCTTCACTATCTGGCCTTCTAAAGAGCAGTCAGGGTTGATCTCCTCTAGGACTGACCGGTTTGATCGCCTTGCGGTCCAAGGGACTTGCAGGAGTCTCCTCCAGCACCACAATTCAAAGGCCTCTAAGTACCAACCACATATATGATTTCACATCATCTCATCAGCTTACCTTCCCATAATACATCATAATATCAATTTAATAGAATGAAAAGTGAGAGGACAAACTGATGGCAAACAGTTACAATTCACCAGTTCAAGAAAGCATATAATCAGTGCTAAATTGATGAGGAAACTCTTACAACTTCTATCTGCAAAAATTCGCTGAGGATTAGGATAGGATGTTGGTACCTGTTTCAGGTTGGGTGCAGACTAGGTGGACAGGATAAAGCACATTTTTTCTTTCCATTGTCAGAAATTCATCCTGCACACTTGCTATACCCATCCACTACTTGATTGCGGTTTTTCCCTAGAGACCAAAACAAAACAAAAACAAACATAATGTAACTGTAAAACTGTTTTACATATTAATTTGACACATATGCAGCTATGTATGAAAGGTCCATTTCAGCAATACACAACATCTCTGTATGTACCCAACATATGTATACCCAATATACTTTTCTTAGGATGAAAAGGGGTAATGAATCCCTCTGTCAATACTAGAGGAAATGGTAGAGAAAGAGAAGATGCCCTGCTGGTGTATCCTTCCCTGTTAAGCAATGGGTGCTTTTTTTCTGGTTACTATAGAGACAGCATATGATTGTAAAAGCAGCTGCTTAGCAGCTGTGGCCATTTAAGAGAGCAGGTGGTAGGCAATGAGGTCTTTGCCAAAGGGAAGTCTCAATTTTGGAAGGATTGGAACAGTAAAGAATTCAGAATGTAAGCAAACGAAGGGGACAGGATAGCAAAAATACAACCAGCTTTGTGTGTGCGTGTGTGTCAGAGAAGGCTTGGGAGATCAGCAAGAATGTTGATGGATGCAATCCCAACATGGATAGACAGAAAAAAATGCTAACACTCCCAACAGTGAGTTTTCTTCCATCCAAACAAGCATAAGATTGCATGTTATAAAACAGCACATTGAAGATCTACATTTTTCCAAGGTACTTGCTCAAATAAACTGGTTAAAAAATCAACATGTTGCATTTGTTCCATCTATCAACTGATCCTCTCAAACTTGAAAAAATGATTATGCTACAAGCAGAGTGAAAGATCAACAAAGGGCAGCATACAAGAGATAAACAGAAGATAAGAATTATGTTCAGTAAATATTTTGAGCTCTCTCTGTCTCATTCACATATATACATACACAGACATTATGCACATTTTGATACATGTTACACTAAGGCATAAAATCCCCTGGGTTTATGAGTTGATCTTTCCTGGAAGATGGTACCTTCAGAAACCTGAAGATTGTGAACTGAACATGGAAAGATTATCATTTGCCGGACTGGCTAAAGTAAAAGTGGAGACAGTGGGAAAATGCTAACAAATGTTTGGAATAGTCTTGGTCTTTCTGAAAATTCAGAGAACTCTCTGTATGCTCTGAAAAGGAAAAGGAACAGATGTCAAACTGAGATGGGGAAAGTTCACCTAAAGCACTTTGAGCCATGGAATAATACATTCTTACACAAATGCAGCTTAGATAAAAACTGTCTAGAATAAGGATAGCTGAGATAGATATATCATATATATAAAATTATATGCAAGAATAAATAATATCTCCCAACACTTCAGACAATGTAAGATATCTTGCTAATAAAATTTGTACTTTTTGGATGCGTCTGTTGAGTTGGGCATTTTTTTCCTGTGGGGGAAAGTATTTGTAATCCCCAAAATGTATACATTTGAATGTGTGTACAAAATATATGTGGATTTGAAAATGTGCACAAATCCACTGTGTGCACAATGAATATTTTCATTTGAAGAGGTGCACAAAACTGCTATTCTGAACATTGGCAAATGTATACATTTAAGGAATTAATTTAATTAATGTGTACATTTTGAAAATGCACACATAAATATAGATGATTTTCTTAACTGGAAAAAGGCTCAAAATCCAATGTAGACCTGAATCAGAATGAGCTTGGGTAGATACGAGTAATCATTTCTAGGAGATCAATCTTGCCACATTTACCTATGCTACAATGCGTACAATGCTACTTTGAAGGGAAAATTTAATATTCCCCAGAACAATGCAACTATGTTGCCACACAGTTTTTACTCAAAACAGAAAGGAAATAAGAAATGCTGTAAATACTCTAACTTCTTTAAAGCTGGGAATGTGGTACCCCTGGATCAAAATTTGGTAGAATCATTGCAGGCACAATCCTGTACGGCAGCCCTGCTAGTTGAGGAGCTATGACATTTGTTGAAAGTCCAAGTACATAACCTGAATGCCAGATATGCCAACACTAAAACAGATGCAGTGACAAACATAATGTGCTGAACAGTTTTAATGGTGAAGGCCAAGTAACTTAGAACACTGTGTGGGACTTGGGTAGCACAGGAAAGGAACATACATCCAAAAGTACAATACATTTTATCACATTGTTTCACTCTCTTTCCCTTGCAAATTTCCCTGCTGCTTTCTCTGCCTTCCTATTAAGGCAAATTTAAGCTTTGATACACTCACGGCCTTTTTTGAACAGTCTTTTTGAGAGAATGGCTGCCAGTCATTTTTGCACAAAAGTGGACATTCCAAACCCTTTGTAATGCATAGAGAACACTGAACATTTTTTACAGCATTTCAGATATTCAGTCGCTTGACCTTTAAAAACAAGAGTCTAATTATGGGACAGACTAAAAGTAAGGACACCAAATGCTGAATGGCCATCGTTAATTGTTGGAAAACATTAGGAATCATCTTAAAATTGAAATACATGCAAAAGTGCATGTGCAGTTTTCACACACCATTACTCCACATGAAAATCTTACATCCCAACTGGTTTGGGGGACAGCTCTTATGGTGCTTAACACAGCAGAACCTAGGGATCATCTCCAAACAGAAAAAAGGAGCAAACACCATCAAGAGATGACAGTAGTCCATCTAACGGCAACAATTACAAATGTGCTAGGATTGTGTTGGGGAGGGTATCTATCCTGCCCACCCCCAAAACCATTGAAACTGAACAGCAATAGGAAAAAATGTAATGATACTAGTACTCATGAAATGAAGAGCAGGAAATCCCACATAGCTTGTGCACCATACATGCTTGTACATTCCAAGAAGCACTTTTTGATGCATGTTTCATAGGAATGACACCAACCTGCCATATAGCTATGATAAACAGGTATCATTTAAATGGTCACAGGAATACATTGGAATGGAATGGAAACAGTAGCCTCACAAAAAGGAGCAGAAGCTTCCAAACTACGTCCAAACATCTAATGAGCCACAATGATTCACGGTCTACAGGAACAGCCCCTTCGGCTGCATGACTATGAAAAACAAGTGTTGTTCCAAATGGCCATAGGAATACATTGGAATGTGACCAGCAGCCTCACAGTAAGAAAAGCGCCTTGTGTAATTATGGGCTACAGATCTCTTACCTTTGAATCTTCCATAAGTCTGTGTTGCATACATATTCCACAGCAATGACCCTCTTTCCACATAGCCATGAGGTTTATGAGTCCTTCAGAATGATCAGAAGGATGCATTAGAAGGACACCTGCAGACCTATAAAAACAGTGGGATATCCCCCCCCACACACACACACCAATGCTCATAGATGATAGACATAATCCCTCTCCCATCATCCTCCCAATGATGCATGATTTAAAAATCCCTCTTTCCACATGGCCAAAACATTCTGGTGTCTTTCATAATGTGCTAGGGTGATACTCCTCCCCTCTCAGGATAAAAGACAGGGCGGGGATGAGTAGGTGTGTGAGTTTGGGTGTGGGTGTCTGATTTTGAGACACCTATGTAAACAACAATAACAGACTATTAAACTATGTGTGTGTGCATACACATGTTAAATAGATATAATTAACATGATTAATTAACATAATAGATATAATTAAAATAATTAACAGTAAATTAAATTTTATACACACACCCACATGCTCACATGCCACTATTCATTTATTCATTCTATGGCCATTCTGAAGGACACATGAAAATCATGTCCAAGCAGCAGAAATAACCCATCCTCTAGAACATGAATCAAATAGCCTCTTCGGAATTTGGGGGGCATGAAATAAACCATATTGGCACCGTAAAGGTTTTGGCTATTTCTGGTATGGTTAGTACCACCAATTCAATGTATTTTATGGACATTTGTAATGGCATTTTATACAATGCAGCTGTTCAGAAGGTTCAGGTTCACTGTGGATTATGCATCAAACAGTGTTTGGAGCACTAACTTACGGGGCATGAGCAATTTGGGGCTTTGGAAGAATGAAAATCATGCTAGGTGGTTTTTGCAACCCCACTCCCCTGTACACATTCCTTAAACATTTGAAATTGTCCCTGTTGTGTCAATATGTTGGACTGTTGCCATCCTTCCCCCAGCCCATATTATGTTGTTCCATTTGTTTCTCTGGAAATGATCCCTAGAAATTTATGTGTTATGGGCTATAGATGCTGTTCCCTAAAATTACAGGGGATGTAAGTATTCTCAACAGAAGTATCTGTACATGAAAAATAAATTAAAGCATGTTGATTTGAACATGATTCTTAATATCCTGTAATGATTTCCTATAGTCATGCTGCATGCACAATGCATTTCTTGGGATAGTCAAGGAATTCATTTGGGAGTGGGATCCCCTAAGCTTGGATCCCCAGACTTTGCCATCCAAATTTCTGGGGGATCGTGGGGAACTTTCCAGGAATCAAGCCCCATACACTGCAGAAGTGCACTCCCTTTCTTCCATGCCCCCTCTTCCAGCTGCTGCTGGCTGCACCAGACACAGAAGGTGGTTGGCCACCATGATCTACTGTCTTTAATCTCTTTATCCCTGGCTCATAATTGCTGTTTTCCATTTCTTTACTGAGCATGTGCATATCTTCTCACAATTCTTAAAGAATTACCTTCATGTCAGTTTCATCAGGACAGAATACTTAAACAGGTAAGCAAGGAAATGGAGGGAAGGTAGTTCTGGATTTAATCCTAATTGGGTTCTCTGGGACACAGCATGAGATATAAATGTTGCTGAACTGATTGGAAACAGTGACTACAGTGCTATCAGATTTAATAAACAGATAAGTTGAAGATTGCTAAAGAGGTCCAACAGAGTTGGTTTTTTATTTTGGAAGAAGAAACTTGTCAAAAATGAGGGAACTGGGGTGAAGAAGGTTAAATCCCTTTAACATACTTGAAATTACTCAAACCCACTGTAATAGAGGCACAGATAATGTGCATACCACAAGTGAGAAAATGCAGTATAAAGTCTGAGAAGTCACCAACAAGGTTAACACATGGAGTCAAGGAAAGCATTATGAGAAGAAAGCTTGCTCCAAAAAATGGGAAATCTTGCCAAAATCTGGAAACCGAAAGAGAGATATAAGCTGACAATACAAAAAGCAAAAAAACATTTTGAGAACCATAATATTCACAACATTGAGTCAAAATAAAGAATTATTTAAATATATCAGAAGAAAGAAACCAGCTAAAGAAGCAGTTGGACGGTTGGATGATAAAGGAATTAAAGGAGAATTAAAGGGAGTTATAAAGAGACCGCAGAGAAGCTAAATGAATTTTTAAATAGTTCTTACAGCAGAGGATGCAGAAGAGATACCTGTTCCTGACTTTATGCATTCTGGAAGGGAGTCAGAGAAATTAAGGCAGATACTAAAAACAAAAGATTAAATTTTCAACTTTATTGGCAAACTCTAAGTCAGGTTGCAGGTTGCACTCCAGGTTGCATCTGTTCTAGAGTTCTTAAAGAACTCAAACATGAAACTGCCCACCACCTTACCAAAATATTTAATACATGCCTAAGAACAAACTCTTCACCAGAGGATTGGAGAATGGCCAACATAACACCATTTTTTAAGGCATCCATGGGGATCCAGGGAATTACAGGCAGATTAGTTTAATGTCTGTTCCGGGTAAATTGCTTGAAAGTTGTGAAAGAAAACAGTTCTGTAAAATAGAAACCCAAACAATTGCAATTGGTTGCAATTCAGACCATCAGTCCTTTATTGGAAAGTACTGGACACCACTATGGGAGAGATCTCCTGTGGGTCTACCCACAGGAAGATGTCTGCCCTCCCACATCTTACACAGGCTTTTTATAGTTAAGAATATAGAGAAAGTTTAGAGTTACAAAGGTTGATTGTGAATATAGTTAGTCCAGAAAAAGAGGAGGTACTTTAACCTTCAGTGACCCAGGAATAGCACCTCTGGCTTGCCTGGATTGAGCCTCAGTTTCTTGGCTCTCATCCAGTACATTACATTGCATGCAGTTATACACTTTTTCGTTTTGTTTGTTCACAGATCACATTACAAGTTTAGAACTCTACAGACTTGGACAACAGATTGCATTCAAGTCTGTTTGATTCTGGAGGTGTTAAATTGGTTAATCCTTATCAAAACTGGATTAAAATATATGTCTCATCTATCCCAACTGTTCCACTACAATCCCCAACTGGGAAAGTGGGAATACACTCACAGCCACTGCAGTCAATTCTCCTGCACATAGAGGGTGCTCAGGCATCAGCACCGACTGAACACCCATGTTGCATTGCCTTCTGTTTCTCAGAAACACCAATTATAGGTGCAGGTTCAAGGACTATACCTGCTGAATGTTGTTCATTATTTTCTCTGTGTGTCTCTCTTTTCTCTCCGCAGGCTGTTTTTCTCTATATCCCACTCCATGCAATTCAAGCTGTTGCTTCAAGGGACATTTACATGGTTGCTGCAGCTAAGTCTGTGCATCTTGAAACCTCCATTACTGACAGTTATGAAGGTGTTCCTAGCTGACACCATAAGAGGGCACATAACTTCTGTGCTGGTCTTTCTCAAGGTGCTGATCAAGACACAGAAGCCCTCTAAGGCAGGGGTCAGCAACCCGAGGCTCCGGAGCCACACGTGGCTCTTGAATCCCTCCGCTGCGGCTCTGTCGCTCAAAACACGTGCCGGCACTGCTGCTGATCTGCGACTGAGGCTCCTAGTTACAAAATACCAATAGGTGATAATGAGGCATCCACTCAGGAATGCCGAGCTAGCTGGTTAAGTAAATTGTTACATTTCTCTGCTATTGTGCAGGGAAAGAGTGGAACAAGCTTCCTGCAGGCTCTCATATTACATGAAATGCTGCTGAAAAGATTCTCTGTCCCGATGTAATCTCCTTCATCTGAATGTTAAAAGCTGTGCTTGGGACCTGTCACAATTCACAGCACTTGACTGTTTATCTGCTAATCAGTCACTAAACTCACCTATATCTCCGGCACAGCTGCTGATCTGTGGACCCGCACTGATTTACTGAAT
The DNA here is from genome assembly GCF_004798865.1 of Varanus komodoensis. NCBI lineage: Eukaryota > Metazoa > Chordata > Lepidosauria > Squamata > Varanidae > Varanus > Varanus komodoensis. The sequence continues at coordinate 25,328,616 of NW_025335941.1, forward strand.
TCCCCCCACACCCACAACCATGGCCAGGCAAACCATGGATAAATCAAAGAAAAGAAAAGTTTCTGAAGAAAACCAAATGTTTAATGGTACATGGGTAGATTCATTTGCTTTTACTGCTGATGAACTTACGGGGTTTGCTGTTTAATGCATGCAGCCCTTTAGCACTGACTTTGACTCTGCAGGAAGCTGTTCTCCTATTCAAAATATATGAAAGGAGTCCTACTAGTTTATAATGCAAGATTATAAATAACAGTTTTTAGTGACTGAACAAGAGCTGCAGCTAAATCATAAGGAAGATATAGATCTACTTCCTTGTTTTAAGAAGATTCTTATAAAAAATCTAGCAACATTATTACAGTGGGAGAGGGATGTGTGTTCAATATTTCACCAGACTATTATTTAGGGTATTGCAGAAACTCGACTTACTGTATGAAAGTATCAGTTAGTCCTTTTTTATTCAGGTTGACAGCTGACTGCACCCTCCAGTACACGTGATAAAAGAATGAGGGCACACAGAAGCAGGTGGCATTTTTGGTTTGCTGCAGGTGGATGATTTAAGTTCGGCTTTTCATTTCATAAATACGAGGAGGACTCAAATAGACATTGAGCATTTTATTTGAAAGTGACCTTCAACCCAGCGTCTTTTTTTTCGGAGTTCAACATGTTTTTGTTGCATGCAGAAATAAAAATTTGTTTTCTCTGTAGCAGTTCATTGATTTCATAAATGCATCACACTATAGGTTTTTTATACATAGCATAAAGGTAAAAAACGATATATGCAGTGCTTTCTTCATTTTAGATGTCAAAAGGGTTTTGCAGCTCCCAGTGTTTTCTGTGGGAAACAGGTCCAAATGGCTCTTTGAGTGTTAAAGGTTGCCAACCGCTGCTCTAGGGTGACCATTTGGAAACCCTGCACATATCTTTCTGTATCCACATAATGTTGAAAGCTTATTAGAGGCATGCCTCAGCCATAAGCTTTTACAGATCTGGCACTTCAGAAAATGATCCAGTTTGATTCAGACTGATTCATAAGTTGTTCTCTTTCAACCCAAGTCAAGATTCCATCATGATTTTTTTTCAACAAACAGAACTTGACTACTACTTCTTCACCTTCGCTTCACCTTCTCCTCCTCCTCCCAGTCTTAAACATGGATGAAATTAGGGACCATTGGACCCCCCCTTGTGAGCTTAGAAACAGCAATCCAATCCTGGATCTGACTCTTTTCCCCTTTCAGGCAGTGCAGAAAGGACTCTGCAGGTTGCCAGGGGAGGAGGAGAGAGGGTATTCCAGTCTCCTCTGCCCCTCTGAAGTGCAATCATAGAACCCCTTCTACAGAAATCCACAAAGTGGAAGGATGAAGAAGCAAGGTCTGTCTCCATTGCTCTTCCTTTTCTGTATTGGACAATCATACACTTCTGTGTTGTGGAACTTCATCAAAGTTGTAATTCATAGGACCAAAGTGTAACTGTTCAAATAAATAGCCTTAATTATCTAGTCCCACTGAGTAGTTAATGTCCAAAGGACCACAGAAAGGTTTACATAAAGGCTGTTCAAAGTGACCTATTGTGTACATTCATCAGCAGAAAGGGGTAGCTGGCTCCCAGAGATGGCCCCAGACATGTGGGAATTGCTGTAGTAAGAAACCAGTTTATCTGCAGTCAAGGTTCATGTAGTCAATTCTCAACAAGAGAATTGTTCCGCCAACAGCAGTTTGACACTATATTATCACTGATGTTTCAATACAGCTGAGCTCAGAAAAGGACACATTGCTCTTGTACTGTCCTTGGAGTGATTAGGTCCAAAAAGTATGTCTACTATTGAAAAGTTGATGAATGCAACACTGAGATGTGGGGTCTATCCCCCACCTTTTCCTAAGTGTCAAGTAAGTTAGTTGTTCACTGTATAATATCTGCAATAAGACATGGACAATTCAACTAACTAAGGGCGCCATTCAATGTACATTTAGACAGAAGAATGTTCTAAAACTCCCAGAATGCTCCAGACAGCCATGTGCACTATGATTTGTTACAAGAAGGACACAAAAATCAATACCTGGCTTCTCACTAGATTACTTTTAAATAGGAAAATTGCCTTTTTAATCTTGGTCATATTTGTTTTTGGAGTTATTATGGGCTTTAATTGTTATTGCTTGTGTTTTACTTCTGAAGCACTCAGCATAATTAATATTTCCATTAGTACATACTTAGATAAAAGGGTTCCATGTAAGGTACCAGAGTGCTGCATCTTGATGGCCCCATTGCCAAAATATCTCTCCTCAGTGCTTTCTGTGAGTGGGGAAAGTGCAATGAGTAAATATATTAAAAAACACAATGCTGGCTCTTAGGGCCAGGAGTACTTCTTCTGACATGTGCTGTATCAGGTTCACCCAACAGCTGTGCCAATGTATCTCCATCCAAAATTGATAGTCAGATCCCAGATGTTTCTTGTACAATTTGCCAGCTGCACCACCGTGCTCCAAATTTCACTGACAATATAAACAAACATGTACTCATAATTATGTTGAGAGTATCTATATCTATACCTATCTCCCAACTGTCAGTTTTAAAGCTGGAAGTTCAGAACTGGATGGCTGTAGCATTGCCGTCCAGTTGCCATCAGTGCTGTAATCCTATTAAGTAAGGCACAATGCTGAAAGAATCAGCATAATTTAATTTGAATCACATGCCTCCTCCAAGCAGTTATTTGGAGAACTCAGAAAATGGTGCTGTATTTCACTTACCAAAATTAATTCAACACCATTAATTTACTTCACGTTTCATATGAGAAGCTACATCATAGAACCTGCTTTTGACAAATCCACTAAATAAATTCCCTTAAGCTATAGCCAAAGAGTCAATAAAATCGAGGGCTACATTTGTATTAATTGTGGATTTTATGGAGAAACAGCTTACCTTAGATGTATAAATGAGAAAGTCTTAATCTTTTATTCTTTCTACTCAGTGGCCTTTAAACTTTGGGTTTCCACTTAGAGCACCTACCAGGTGTGACAACTGTATTGACATTTGTCATGAAAAGTGCTTTAACTGCCACCAGCTTTCAGCACCTAAAGGGAGATTTTTTTCCCAGGCACACTTAAAAGGGAAGGCTTCAAAAGACCTTAAAGCCAATTCAGTTAACCAACCAAAGAAGGAGAGGGAAAATTACAACATTAGCATGAAAATATTACAACTGTAAGACATACAATTATGGTAATTTACAGAATTAAAAAAAAATGAAGATACTTCTGAGAATACGACACAGAGAGAAATTCATCATAGACACTAGAGCCTTCTACTCCATAAGCAATTGCTATTGGGGGTTGCAGATTAGGTGTTCTCATGAAGAATTGCTGCTGATTAAAGGCAAAAAGGCAGAACATTATGAATAGCAAAATTCTGGGATACACTCCTGGCTCTCTTAATTTTACTTGGAGCTCAGTGTCTGACTTCAGAATAGCCCAAAACATTGGATAAGGAAGGCAAAGATATGGAAGATGGAGAAAGCGGTAGACTAAATATTGCCGTTTCTGGAAGGTTTCAGCCCATCGAAGGAAGGTCATTTATACTGTCTACAGCAGGGTGAATTGAACCTAAACTAACAGCGCAATCCTTGGCAAATCTTCTTAAAAGTTAATCTCCCATTCATTGGAGATTACTCACAGATCAGTGTGTACAGCAGGGTGGACAGATGATTTTCTCTGTAACTCACATCAACCCTCACATTGACTATTCTGGCTAAGACTGATGGAGGCCATGAGATGCCCAATGCATGCACAGAATTTCAGATTTAATTAGTTGCACATGAGTCCAATTGAAATCAATGGGACCAGTTAGTCATAACTTAAGTCCCAAATTTATCTATGGAGACAAGGAGCAGAATTACATGATCCTATGTAAACCTCATTTTCTGTGCAGCTTACTCTCAGGCAAGTATGTGCAGCATTACACTGAATCCACCCTGATAGGTATAAAATGGCCCTACATAAAAGAGCCAATTCATGAACTAGATTCAGATATATAAGCCAAGGAGATTTATTTATTTATGACATTTCTATGCCATCCCCATTCCAAGTGGAGATCTGCTAATTAAGTATGAAGAGAAAGGAACTGTATGCACAAATGGGTGCTGCACACAAGAAACCCATCCCCAAAAACCCATGTGCATTTAAAAACATTTTTAAAAAGATCCATGCTGGATTGGACCAAACACCCATCTACTATTCATATTAGTGGCCAAGCAGATACCCACAGGAAAGCCACAAGTAGCACATGAATGCTAAAACACCATCCTATCCCAATCCCTGTATAACTGCACATTGGTATACTTCCTCTGATATTGAACATAGCACAAAGCCATCTGGATTGGTGGCCATTGTCTAAATTAGTGGCTGCCACTACCACTTGTGACAGTAGATTTCATAGTGTGAAGAACAAATCTCTTTCTACACATCATGCAATTGGAAGTTTGCATGGTTTGAGTCCAGACTGTACCAGGCAAGCTGGTGCTGTTACTATTCCATTTGCATTTAACAAAACAACTCACCACAAGACAAATCTGAAAACACATAGGGGAACACAAACTATTGCAATGCAGTGACTTGCCAACAATGTGATCTAGATTCTTTGTAAAATGTAAGTGAGTAAAGGATGGAAAATTCAGATAATGGAGAAAATTGGTGGTGATGCAACCTGCATTTTCCTTGTGTGAAAACTGCTAAGAGAATGCAGCTTTGTGTATGGTTCTTACAGAACTCAACCACAGAATAGAAATGGAATTGCTAAAACAAGAAGGAAAGAATAAGGAAGGCAAATATCAAGAACAGAAAGAATGTGGTAGAGAAATACCACCGCAGTTCAGAGAGAACAAATTTCTCTTGCGTGCTAAAGGGAAGAAGAGGAGATAAGAGATTATATGAAAAAAGAACTGTAGGTATGAAAACAAAAAAAAGTTGGAATTTGAGTAGACATGGTAGTGCAGGGGGAGAGAGAGAGAGAGAGAGAGAGAGAGAGAGAGAGAGAGAGAGAGAGAGAGAGAGAGAGAGAGAGAGAGAACATGCAGTATGAAATGCAGAAAAAGAAGAAAGGTTGACAGAAAGGAGGGCTAAGAGCAGGGAAATTGAAGAAATCCACTATGTATTTAAATGGCAAATAGGGTGATTTTAGCCCTTTACAGACATTCATTTTTCTACACAGAAGATGGCACTTTGATCACAACAAAAAGTCCTCTGCCATATGCTTGCAGAAAGTCTGCAAGAATTTTCATAGAAGTGTATGCCGAGACCAAAATGTGTTTCAACAAACAATCACTGCAAGGCACTTTTATAGTTTACATGTTATTCAGGCTTACTAATGTTGGTCTCTGTTGGTGTACTATGCTGGAAGAGTTGACTCAAGCCTTCCCAGGGCAATTCCATTTGAGGAATCCAGTGCATCAGATAGGTCTGCAACAGTGATCTGAACACTAAGTGGATGCTTACCATATAAAACCATAAGAAGGGAGGGAGGGAGGAAGGGAGGGAGGGAACACCAGAAGATTAAGCAGTGGCAGATGCCTCAGGACATTATCTAAACAAAATGTTTGAAATGTGAATTACTAGAACTCTGATTATCTTCCATGCTGACTGAGTGGAACATTTCCCTGAGAATGACCCCAAGGGAGCAAGTAGAATCCTCTAATGTGAAACAAGAACCAAAATATATCAACATCAAAGGCTTTGCTAAGTTGGGAGCTGACAGCAGAATCAGGGAGGTATCCCCTTTGTAGTGTGGGGACATGTAGGAACAATTAAATATTAACTAAGGGGAAAATTTAGCAAGCCAAATGCAAATGACATGCATTTGAATAGCAGAAACAGACTGAAACAACCTGAAAGCTTATTTTCTCTCGACTGTACATTTTTCAAAATGTTCAGTATTCTGGTGGCCCTAGGGGAAAGAGTTCTCCAATTGAGATTTTTGTTGCTGTTGTTGTTGTTGTTGAGTGTGAAATATTGTTTTCAGTTTTGAAGGGATTAAAAGGATAGGCTAACTGGCAAATCTGTAAATAATTTTATCAAGGTGTTGACAAAATAGGGTCATTTTATCTTTCTTTCTACAATTGACAATGATTCAATTCAACCTGAGATTAGCCAAATTTTACCCTTTACAGTCACAGTCCTTCCTTTTCTTCTATTTTAGATGACCACCCTTATGAGCACTGGCACATTTAAATAGCATTTTGAGCTTCTGAGTATACTGATTTGAGCAGATTTGAGGCAAGAATTCTTCTATACTCTTTGATCCTACCATGCCTACCACTACTGTCTTCCCCTTTTGCTATCTAAAAATCCAGATTTTGAATACCATTTCAAAACCCAAAATGCATTAACCAGTTTTAATGAATTTTTGCCTCTCATTTAAACTCTAGATTATGATATCTAAGTGGGTGAAAGTGGTTTCCTGCCACAGTTTTGTCCCTCACCTCTACATATCCTGCCACACTTAAGTTCTTCCATATTTCATCTAACCCACTTTTGTGAATGATATTTTAATTAAGCAATTAGTTTTTTTATTAAGATAATGTGATAATTATCACATTATATTTTGAATAGTATTTTTCACAGTGCATAGTTCTACTGTGGATTAACTGCCACAGGAAATAGTGAAGGAATTCCCTATTTGAATAGCTTTAAAGGGGGACTGGACACATTTATGAAGAAGAAGAAGGCTATCAATGGCTCCTAGCCTTGTTGGATATGTGATACTTTTTTACCAGAGGTGGTATGCCTGTGTACATTAATTGCTGTGCAGCACAGGTGGAGCATTTGTACATGTCCTGCTGGAAGGATCCTATGGATAACCGGTTTTCTATTATGTTTTCTATCATGTAAATGGATGGAGCACAGGTCAGATAGACATGACTGTCCTTATGTTTTCTTCTTACATGTTAAGCCTAGTTCCACATAAACTTTTCTTCTAATATTAGGAAAGGGGCAGATATTTTTAGGAAACCTCCTACTCCCACATACCTTTAGAGTGGTATGCCCTGACTAACTCACTTTAAATTATTCATTTCCAGATAGGACTATTTTTAAAACCCAAACAATTTATCAGATGTCTGTTCCCAAACTCAGGTAACTTAAAAAGATGATTATATCCTGATTTGAGGAATTCACCATAAATCTCTTCTAAAAACTGCTAATTGAGCAAATATCACTAATGAAAAAAATCATGTATGCACAAAACATTAGATAAATTTACCATGTTATAAATCATTTCTACATTTTAATCTATAAAATAATAAGTATTGAATAATTGAAAGAAATAACAAATAAGATACCAACCTAACAATGTTAACTTAATTATTATTAAACAGAGGATATCAAGAATATTGTGTTTTATTTCTGAAAAAAGGTATAATTTTGATATAGATATATTTAGGAATTGCCTAATGGTTTGGAATGAGTATGCCACAGTTTGGAATGTTGTGGGAGTCTAATTATATTTGTAATAGTTATAGATTCATATTCATTATTTAATTGTATTTGTGCCATTTCACCTTTTTCTATTTTGAAGAATGCAAGCATGAAGCTTTGGATGTGTATTACTACTAGCACAAGTATAAAAAGGGAGATTTCCAAATGTACCTTAACCAACAATTTATACAAAACAAACTTCTGTAGAAAGATACTAAGGACACGATCCTATGAAAGTTTATACAGAAATGACACTGAGCCAGAGTTGTTCCATACAATTTAGACAGATAAAGTCCATGCTTGTCTTAACTACAAGAGCATACTGTAGTTCCAGAAGATAAATCATATCACAATGAGCTCTTCTGGAATTTATTCCAATGACAGCAACCATCTAAGGAACTTGGGACACTCGCCATTTAATCAAATGAACAAACAACAAATAATCAACAGAATGCTTTCTTTTCTTCCCACCTAACATGACATTTACACTGGCTTGCAGCCCAGAACAAGCATATTTACTCTTGCACCTGTGATAAATTCAAGACTGAAATCTTGTGGCATGTTAGGACTTGAAACGGGAAGGTGAAATCTTTAAACATAATGGATTTACAGTAGAATTTTCAAACTGTATGCCATGATAGTCTTTGAAGTGCTGAAACTTATTTCCCTGGTCCTTCAATTGTTAGGCTAGTCAAATTACATAATTCTCTATTCACTGACATGCTTCTGGGGTCTGCAAATTCTTCTGGCAACACTGGCTATCACTTTAGATAGGGTCAAACAGGGCCCCTTCCTTCCTTGATACAGGAACTTGGAGAGCAGCAGTATTAGTAGAACACAGAAAAACATAAATCACTATACCTCACTTGCTACATTTTTAAATTTCACTGCAGAAGCACCTACAGATTGTTCTAAGGATGGCCTGCGCAAGCAGCTCACTGTTCACAATGTTTCTGGTTCCACTTATACTTGTTCTCTGATTCTAGGGAAAAACTCAAATACCTGGAACAAAAGTATTATAAATATCCTCAAGCACAATTAATGTTTAGGCTCCAGTGCTATGTAAACTTAATCAAAATAAGTTTCACAGAACTAAGTGGGTCTTACTTCTGACTAGATATGCATAAGATCGAACTGTCAGTTTATTCTGCTCCTCACACTTGGGCCTTGCCAGGAGGAAGAAAAAAAAATATGAAAATAAAGTTATTCATATATGGCAGGTCTACTTCTCTTCTAACAAAAATACCTGATTCTACTCTCAATAATCAGGGTTTACCCTTGGATGTATATGTAAGAGCTCATTTTTGTTGATTGACAAAATGTGTGTTACTGTTTTAAAAATCATATGCTAATTACATCTTGGTTTTCAAATTTGGCTGATGGATTGTAAGGCATGACTGATGAACAATGTTAGTTCAGTGGTCAAATGATGTAGACCACAGTTAAGCATGTCTATTATTTATTTATTTAAAGCTTTTATTGTTTTGCTCTCAACAAAGCATTATACTTTTGGTTAGATTCTCCCTCACTGAGTATATGTGTTTATATTTGTATTATTTTACTTTAGATTCAGTATCTAATACATGAGTGACATACTTTACCCACCTTTAATGTATCCAACACAATTAATTTAACCTTATTCTTATATTCAGTGAAAATACTGGGGATGGCTGTAAGAACCTAGTTAAAGAAAAGGAATAAGATGCTTGTCCTTTCCCAAAGGAAGAGTAGAGTCCCTGTAATGATTATAGCCACTGGCTGTATGACCTAGTTGAGCAAGGGTTAAATGTTGACAGAAGTGATAAAGACATACTCCTTATTGTAGGAAGAGAGTGTTGGGGGCTTAAGGACTTGCACACCATCTAAGACTTGGATAGTTTAATTGTGTTAATCCAAAATTCATGCATTCTTTATGTCTTGATAGAGGCTTTGTAGAGAACTATTCAGAGGCCTACACATTTGAAAATGAATGAATGAATGAATGAATGAATGAATGAATGAATGAAATAGGTGTGCTTCAAGCTGAATTGGGCAATGGCAAGCAGATGGACTCATCTTACATGTGATGATGACTAGGTAATGAAGAAGATTAAAAACATTACTATTAGGCTTAATAGTACAGTGTCACTGATACCAACAGATTCAGGTAAAGTGCTTTCCATGAGAGTAGGTGAAGAAATCTCTCCTGCTTTAGGAGTCTCATAGACAAGCTATAAAATTGAGGGCCCTATTTGGACAATTCATCAATGAGAATTTTCATTGATGGTTGTACAGCAGCTTACTAGAAGCAGTGACAGGAACAACTTTCCCTTTTTCAGCCTTTGAAATGCTGCTTCTTTTACTGAAGTTGCAAGCAGCTGAGAGTGAATCCCACTGCAACCTATTTTATATCATGCCATAGCAGGAAGGAGACACACCTACTGCTTGAACCAGCTGACAGACAGACAGACATACAGACAGACCAATTCCACTCCTAGTAAGGCCCACCCTTGAGCATTTCTTCAAATATACCTTTTGAAAAAATGGGTTAGCACGTTTTTCTCTTCCTGTGTTGTCTTTCTCCCAAACTCTCACTACAGATTTGAAGAATCATTCCAAAAAAGCCTTCAGAACAGCACCACTTGTCCTTCCTTCCTTTCTTGGAACAGTTTTTCAACTTTTCCAAAAGTTGTTCCCCGCTGCCCCAACTTCATTAAAGTTAGAAGATGAGTGCATTGATTTAATCTGGGTTGAAAATGACTAAAGGGACATTCCCTTTCTAAGCATATTTCAAATGACATTGTATAACATTCCATATAATATTTCTGCAAAGGACATTCTCAGCAAAATATTTTTAAAAATGAAGAGGCGGGGAGAGGAGAAAGTGGGAGGGAAGGGGAAGAGAAACAAAGCGAAACAAAGCAAAAAGAAATGGAATGAAACTGAACATTATTGCTGTCCGAAGCCACACTGGGCAAACTTTTTTTAAACTAAAAATGTTCCTTAATACTATACCACTATAAAGACATGCTTCTGCTGGACCAGTGTGTTTCTCGTTTCCCTTTTTCCAGGGATTTATCAAGGCAGGTGAGTACATCTATAATTAAGATAGGGTATAGAAAGGCCTGACAAATGATGCAATTCAATAATTGACTTTATAACTTCTTATCATTAAAACAGAATTCAGTCACAGTAGGATACAGAGCACAGAAAGCCAGACAAGCTCTAAAGAAAGATAGCAGGTAAACAAACAAACAAACAAACAAACTTATCAGCCATGAATTCTGCAGTCTCCTTCTGCATCAATTATATGCTGAAATAATATGCATTATTATTGTGGCTTGACTAAAGAGTTATAATGTAGTGAGGGTGGGGGGAAGGTGGAATTTTGATTATCATTACTGGAACATCCACTTGCTTTATCTGATCTGATATCTGCATCTTTGACCAGAAGCTACACAGCACATTAAAGATAATTGTTTTCTAATCTCATTTCATCAAGTTAGCAAAATTGCTTTCTACCTGAAAAAAAGTAAAAGGCAAAATACAACAAGGTTATTGAAATACAAATAAAATTCTTCAGGAGTGTCATGTGTTTGGTACATGAGTTACACCAAGAAGAACTAAAACTATAACAAGGACACTATCCAAATTACCATAATCTTAGTTAGGAAGAATTTCAATACCATATTTACTAAACATTTAACAAGGAATGTTTTGTTGCAGACACTTATTTTCAAGGACTCCCACAGTGACTCCAATTATGATAGCTCCCAGTCTATTAAGAAGCCTTTTATACTGCATAAGCAAACAGCTCTTTGGGGAGTACCTTTATGTAAAACACAATAATAAACCTACTTTGAGCATAATTAATGTTGATGTATGAAAACATCTTCTTTTAGAACATGTTCAATGCTTTTAAAAAGTATTATAGTTTTGTATTGGATGAACAGTAAAACAAATGTTATGAACAGAATAGCTTTGTTTGCTCTCATCTTTGGGAAACCCTCTGCCCCCTGAATATACATACAGTTTATGAAGTATAGTTACTGGGTGAATGAACTAGACCTTTGGTTTAACCCACCTGTTTGGCATTCTGTTTTTGTTTTTCGGAAACTGTGGCATTCTTCTGGAACACATTGATAACTTTATTTGGCATGTAGGTCAATGAGTTAAGAGTCACATGAAAGGAAATGTATAATCCATCAATACATCCAGTGGTACCCTGCTTTATTTTTCTATGACATTTTCCTGCTTTTCATCTACAATGTTTCTGCTATTTTTCTTCTGACTTTATTCTAGTGTTGTCTCATATCTCTTCCACGGTCTAACTCTTTCTCTTTATAAAGAGAGAAGTTTCCATTTTTCATTGTCATCATTTTATGGATTTTCTCATTTAAGAGCAGACCTGAAGTTGAGCATCTCATCATTATTCTGATGAAATCTATTGTTTTCACCTGACACATGGCCAGATATGTTACAGAACATATTTATAGTACTTGTATGAATTCTAGATCACAGATGGGCATGTTTCAGCTAAAATAATGTTGCTATCAGAATTCATATAATTTCCCTTTAAAAGTCCACATAGCATCCTGAAGTGAAAGTACTGAAGAAGTGGTTCCAGATCAGGCATACTTTATTCGGTGGCCTCAGTTTCCTCCCTGTCCCCAACCTTTTCAGTGGATGATGGTAACTCCATCAATCTGGACTGCAGTTGTGCTCACCCAGCTGATGAATGAAATTAATGAAAAATCTTGTTTGGTAGGTAGAACAGTACAATGGTTACAGAACATAGTATCATGTTAAGATTAAGAACGAAAGACAAATGTGAGCAGTCCCCTTCCAAGAATATCATGGTATTCTATACATGAACTTAACAGGTTAACAGCAATTTCTTATGGCCAGTGACCAGCTTGTCCTTAATAAACAATATACAAATAATGCCATAGGTTAAAATATTCCAACTATTAAAAGACAAAATAACAATAAGCACGTGATATTAAATAGTTTAAAATGCCAGTTACAATTTCTAATTAAAAATTTAAAACATTGCATACAATATCTTTTGGATCTTGCAAGCAGCTGCAAAAAACCTAGCATAACAAACAGTTAGCTGGGTATTGGTGCCTATAAGGCGCTTCCTGGCAACTTCAGCATCAGATATGTCTGCTACCTTCTAAATAGATGAGAAATAAACTTGGCCCACATTTCTAGATAAAACCAACAGTAAAAAATAACATGTTACATGAACTTTCAAAAATTCATGTTTAAATCATCTAAAATATGTTGTGTGATCCTTTCACATTTTGAATGTGATCCATGTCTTCCTTCAAATGAATGGGGACAACCACAGAGATTAAACATTCAAGATCAATAATAACTGAAGAGTGAGTATGAAGACTATTTCAACCCTTGTTTTATATAAACATTCCTATTCATCCCAAATTTTCTTTTATTTTTCCTCCTGTAAGAAGAAATCTATATGTAATTGCTGGCAAACACTCTACTTTCTGGGGTGCTGAGTAGCAATTATGTGAAATCATAGACATTTATTCTCCCACACCTTCTGGAAAAGTAACTTTGAAAACCAGCACAGGTGTCATTTTACCATGTTCCTACTGAAATATGTGTAATAATTTATATGTAGTTTTTAAAACACTGGTGAATGTTTAGTGTTTTGCCAGAGGTGACACAAACTATTCCTAACAGAATTGTTCTTTTTGAATGCTACAGAAGCTTGCTTCAGCACAGATCCTATACATTGCATAGATTTTTTTAAAAATTATATTTTATATGTCCCTTTCTTATTATTAGCCATAGATATTTCCATTTGCAATTTCATTTCCAGGGTGCTACATTTCTATAATGTACTCTTTCCTAATTTGATACGAGAACCCACGCATTTCTAATGTGCAAGCCCATGACTTTTTTCCCTTTCTTCCACACAGTTCAAGTTATGACAAAATGATAGTGGGTTGCAGTCTAAAGCGTATTTAGAATGAAAATAAAAGACTGGTACTGGATATATGTTTGAAAAGGAATTTGGTATGAAAAGCCAAACAAGAAGATCTCAGATCTTGCCAAATATATATTTTTTTCACATCTAAGGACCAGATAATCTGCTGTAACAGTGCCTATATTTCACTTATTTATGCCTGGAATGATACTGTCAAAAAACCTCAGTGCATATGCAGTCCCAAAGGTGTTTTCTAAGTCTGTATTATCTTATTGTAGAAGAATAGTAATCATATTTAAATTATTTTACCTGTAAATTCAACAATGATTAATAAAAAGGAAGTAACTGCAAAAGAGAGCATTAAAAGAAAGAAATAATATGCCATAAAACATATGGCTACACTGAAATCATTTGCATAAACTTTAAAATACAAATAAACATTTAATATTTCCACTGTAAATGCCATGTGGCTAAAACTTCATGAATCTAACTTTTGGGGTATTTTTAGATCCCAATCTGAATTTCAATATATTTACAGAGTACAAACTATCCTCAGATACCATTTTTTATTTGTTTCATCACAGTGTTTTAAAATACCAAATACATCCAAAACACCCATAACACATAAGACAGAATGTTTATTTGACTACATATTAATTTCTGAAAAATCAGACAACATACTCTGGCATTTTAATTTTCAGTTAGAAAGCATAAACACAGTGTTTTCGAGCTAAAGAGCCAGAACACCAACATGCACTGGCATGAACTGGAACAAAAACATATTTAATTTTGTATCTCACAAACAAAACCACTTCTGGCAAGGCTAACCTCTTGCTTAAGGTAAGGCTATTGTTTGACCAAATCTTCCACAAATCATCTTCCAGTCTGTATAAAAGTAGATTTTAGGTTTTAGTTCGCACAAGTCACTTGAGACTGAATCTTTCTACAATCAACATTGAATCAGCATAAGAACACTCTTCATCTACCAATCAGCATAATAATTGATTTCAGGTTTTTAAAAGGTTTCTGGTTCTCAGTTTTTGGATGTGGGAGGGTGTCTGTTCCTGAAACTCAAAATGGAGTTAAATGATCTGTAGGAAACTCAAAATGGGAATTTGTGCTCTAATTCATTTCCCTTGTGTGGAGTAACAAGACTCCATAATGACCACTATTACGCAAATTTTAGAATATTTTATGCCCCAAGTATGTTTGGTTTCTGTAAATAAATATGTGAAAGGCAGGTGACTCAAATGTGGGGACATAGTTTGATACTATGTGCTATGCCAGGTAATTCTGGGGAGTAATATTTCTTAGAAGGTGGTTGCCCACTAGATTGCCTCGAAAGGTTTACAATCTTTTGTTGTGGTTTAATGTATGTAGCCAGAATGGACAAGCCCTGGTTTTGCAATCGCAGAATCAGACACAACATTAGAAAGGAAAGTTTGTTCAATAAAAATATTAAAGCAGGCACAAGCTTTTATCCCAATGTCTTGACAGCAACTAGTCCTGTTGCAACCCAATCTTACCCTCTATTTCTAAGGAGATGACGAGCTTCCTGCCTAACACAGAGAGAGGGTAATGTGGGGTGGGGTGGGGATTATATGTGGCAGGAAGGATGCGAGGCTGGGGCGGGGGGCAGGCCTGAACTTGGACCGTCCCTCTTCCCACTATGATCAAAGTATGTCTTTGCTTGCATTCAGAGCTTGTATGTGTCTCTTTTCTAAGTCTCTCATCCTTTACTATTTCTTTCTGCAGGTGTGTCTGTGGGAAAGATGAGTTTCCCAGACTTGTGCTAAATGTAGAAAGGGTGCTTGATTGCTTCTTGATGATCATAACTATTGTTTCTATGGGTAAGAGGTGAGTTCTTGGTCTTTGTTTGCTAGCTGATTTTGATAAAGTAGTTTCAGAACAATGGGACATCCTCCCTGTGGGAGTGTTTTGCCTAAACCTAGGGAAAATGCCTGACATTTCCTCCATCAGAATTCCAGCATTCATTCTTATTTCACACTTCAGGTCCTTCTTATTTCACAATTCAGGTCCTTCTTCCTGAATTCAAGACTATCCAACATGGTCCATGCCCTGAAAGTCTGTTCTGGCCTGAGAGCTTATTATTATGACACTAATATTGATATGTACATGCATTGCATATGCATTCGACAATGTCCTCTAAGAACTAGATTGTGCACCTGCTTATGTGCAAATTTTACAACAAAATGTGAGCCTAGGATGTGAAAGTCTCCCCAGGATTATGGAAGAATTAATTTAAGCAATCAATAAACTGAAATAAGAACTCATAGCGTAAGTGGACTCTGGGGGAAGGTGGAGGACAGGAAGGCCTGAAGGAATGTTGTCCATGGGGTTGCAATGGGTCGGACATGACTAACAACAACAACATAACAATGATCACTTCGGCAAATGGGGCGGCATAGAAGCTTCCTAAATAAATAAATAAATAAATAAATAAAAAGATACTTTTAAATGTAGCAAGAGCAGTAAGAGCTTCACTTACTGAATGGAAGGTGGTGCTTATCCTTACAAGCATTCAGTATAACTGCCTTTGCAACTGGAAGGGCTTTCAATGTCCACTTTTCCTGTCTATCTGTTAATGCCTACCAGATTGAGTTCTAATTTAATGTAACACCCACTATTATCACAGATTTTTCAAGAACAAAAATTTTACAATCAAAAGGATGTCAATACATGACACACCCATATTTATCTATTTATAGCCCACTTTTTTCTTACAATGAACACAAAACAGCTTACAGCATTCTCCTTCTGCTGTTCCCAAGCTTATCCCCCCAACAACAA
Source organism: Varanus komodoensis (assembly GCF_004798865.1). NCBI lineage: Eukaryota > Metazoa > Chordata > Lepidosauria > Squamata > Varanidae > Varanus > Varanus komodoensis. The sequence goes on from NW_025335941.1 coordinate 25,344,819, forward strand.
CCCAATGCAAGGTAGCTTGGGCTGAGAGTCTGTGATTGGCCCAAAGTCACCAGATTGGCTCCATGGCTAAGTGGGGACTATAGCCCAGGTCACCTGAGTTTCCTTCTTGGGCTCTTAACCACTACACCACACTGGCTCACATCATGTTTCAATACCTCAATTCTCACATTCTTGTGCACTGTGGCTAGTAGCACCAGCAGCAATTTTCAGCATGATGGGAACTGACATTACGCCAGTAATCACTATGTATCTAGAAACTATATAATTTGGAACAGCGTCCCTCAACCTAAAGGGTTCTAGATGTGGAAAACTACAATTTCCATTATCCCCAGCCAGCATAGCTAATGGCCATTGGCCATCCTGACTGCCGATGAAGAGGTCATAGTTCAATAGATTCAGAGGACATAAGCTTAGGGAAGGCTAGTATGGAAGTATCACATGGGATGCTCCATTTTGTTTTCAACAATACCTACAGAGGTAGAGCATCGATATAGGTGATTTTCCACATGATGCCTCTAAACAATGCGGTTCTATATACAAACAACTTGCTAAACAACATGTCTTCCCTATGCTAAAGCAGATGTATTCAATGGTCAGGTATCAGTCATGTATAACCACCACTTATTCTTTTCAATAGCCATTTGCAATATCTCTAAACAGCTTGGTCTCTAAAATTCTAGCCTAGCAGAGATGAGCAGATTATCCTGTTCCATTCTGTAGAGTTTTGACATTTCATTATTGCCTTCTGAGGCATGGTTGGTGACAATGCATATGAAGTTTTCTCAATGGCAGGACCTCCACATGGAACCTCAATAGTTTATGTTCTCTTTATTCTCCACCCCACCCCCACCATTTGCAAGTATTTTTTGTTTCTGTAACATTAGAATGATCGGTTATTATGATTATTATTGGATTTTCATAATATGTAAGACACTTCAAGCAGGGTATAAATGAAACAAATAATAAAAAGACAAGCTATTGAGCTGCATGGGCCTGTTCTCTACTGAACCAAGCCAAATAATCAGGGGGCTTTTCAGGGGGCTTTTTCAAAGGCTCCTTCTTTATTTGTGTGTGTGCGTGTGTGTGTGAGCATGTATGCATGTAAAACAGTGAGTGTGTCATACTTGGTACCCAACACAGGTCAATATTCAGTCAGCATGGTTGGTATATCCAAAAGTAGCATGTGTAATGCAATTACCATTTTAATCAAGGTCTCAGGATATGTCTTTCCTATTTTCTAGACACCAGCCAGCTATTCCTGAATGATTTAACTGCTATTTACATACCTGAGCACAATGCTAAGTAGTCCATCATTGCCGGTTTTACAGGCCTAGCCTTATCCATTATTTTAAAACATATCCGCTTGCACTAATCACCTTTAAAAGCAATGTCTAACTCATTATTTCTCAAACCATTTGGGTCCCAGTGCTTAATATTCTAAAAGACTTTTTGAATACAAGGTCATCTTGAGCTAACCATTTTTTTCTGAATGTAAAGGATATTTATATTCTTAAAAACACACACACTCCTGCATACATTGGGAACTTTTCAAGTTACTTGCAAAAGACAAGGATGTCTGCTCAACTACCTTGCTGCTTAGCTTAAGTTTTATGCATTACCAAAGCAATGCACATTATTTATGGTGGTGGGTGGACAATGCATAATAGGAGAGTTTGCAACGGTTTTGGGGAGAAATATCATACTTCTCTATAGAGAGACATGGCCTACACCTATCAAGAGACACCTTCCAGGAATCCTGCCTGTGATTATTGGTTCACACAGTATTAGAGTGCATGTTTTGTTTTCACTGCAACAGAATCCTGCCAAAACCTTTCCCCTAAAGAATTGCAGCCATTCAGTTCCATGGGGAAAAGTAAGAAGTGAATTTGTGTAGCCCACTGTGATTAACTAGATTCTGACAACATGATAATTCATACTCAGGTTGAATCATGGGTTGCTGTTGAAATGTGGGTTATGAAATGTCTGAACACAGCTAAGATAACAAACCGTGGTGAATAGTAACTTACGTTTCAACAGCAACCCATCTGACTCTCAACCCACACTCAGTTATTAAGTATTACCTTCAACTGTTGAGAATACAGCTTGCTGATATTTTTGCAGACTTGTTCTCTTCATCTGCATAGTCTTACTTTTGGTTCCGCTTATTTGTGATGGAAAGGTATGTCACACTCTTCCCAGTTGTAACAAAATGACTCCTCCCCCACCCCATACTTTTGAAAAGAAGAAAGCGTGGGATAACAGTTGCCTGCAGTGCAGAAAGTTTGTGAGCTCTGTTCACTTGTGGTGCTTAAAACTAATTACTGAGCTCAGAATTTTTCCATTCCTATTGCATGTCCTTTGCACCAAGCTCGAGTTGGTGGATCTCAAGTTTCTGGTAAAAAAACACAATAGATCTCATAATTCTGATGTCTTTCCACACACCTAGACCTAAGCTGAGGCAGTATTACCTTTAAATGTAATAACCCTTGCTATGTACACCATAATGCAGAAACCCACAAAGCATGAAACAGTGAAATAACCATTGGCAGACTTGGAGCTGATAATTCAATATACAGTGTTTCCTGAACCATACCAGTTCAGGCTGTAGGTAGGATATGCTGAATGTGAATGTTGGGATGCTAGCAAAGCCTTTACCTGGGGCTATATTATCAATTTTGCTTCTTATAAAGAGAAAGAGGGGGAGGGAGGTAGATATAGGTTTAAGTGAAAGGTCGAAAAATTCCATAACTTAGTTGGGCATCTATCTTAATGCACAACTTTATCAGGAGATTCAGCATGATAAATATTAGTTGAATAATATACTTCCACAGCAGACAGAACTTGCTTTAGCCTGTTTCTGATAAACTTATTAGGAGAATAAGGAACAACATAGTAAGCCATTGGCTCAAAAATGATGAAATATTATTTTGGGGTTTAAATGAGATTGTGTGTGTATGTATGGATGAGATCACTGCAATGTCATGCAGTGATTATAGTATTAGAGTGTTGGACTGGAGATTTAGGAGAGTTAAGTTCAAGTCCCCAGTCACCCCTGAAGCTCACTGGGTAACTTTGGGCCAGTCACTCACTCTCAACATAATCTGCGTCATAGACTTCTTGTTGTAAAGATAAAATGGAGTTATGTAAACTATCTTGAGTGCATCATAAAAGGAAAAAAAATAAGATATAAAGCTAATGCAATGAATCAACATTCTAGAGATAAACTCTCTGAATTTGAATTAGAACTGTATAGAGCGTAGTAAAATAGAGGTACCTGTATAGGCCGTTAAATATTGAGCAGCATTTTCAAGTGTTCTTTTCTGTTTAGGTATTTTATAAAGACAATCTCCTTTGGCACCTTGCTTTTCAAGGAAATTACCAAAGCAATTGCTAATATGAAAAATGGGAAATAATCTGTTTGGATGAGTTTCCAATTTTTGTTCCTAAGCTTCATTATCTGTATAATTTTATCTTTGAACTGGGATCTTTTTCATCAGTACTTAATGATATGTGTATTACCGCAATTCCTAAGCCTGACAGGATCACGCTTACGGTGCTGACTAGTGACTTATTTGATTAATTAATATAAAAAAGTAAAACATTAACTGCAATTTTGTTTGATGGACTACAAGTTATTACAATATTAGTCCAATATTCAAACAGGGTTTATAAAAAATAAACAGGGGTTTGATCTGATTGTATTAAAAATGGAAAGAATACATTCAACTGCCATAGCTTCTTTTGATTTGGAAAAGGCCTTTGGCAACGTTTGTGGTGATTTATTTTGGCTTCCTTGGGCTACATTGAGAAAAATTGCTTTTCCTGCAGGCTTTCAGAAATGGGAAAATATTCTATATGCAACTTCAAGTGCTAAAGTAAGGATCAATGTCTTTTGTCTGACTTTTTCTTTCTTGAGCCAGATACCCACACAGGCATGCCCACTCATTCCACTGATATCTGATCTATGTTTGTCATCTAACAAAATGCTAATATTCATGGATTGGTGCATATTTGTTTAGAATTTAAACTGTGGTTTATGCTGGTGTACTCTTATTGTTTATCTCAGAATTCTAGACATCTTTTTCAGCTTTAATACAAGCAATTAAAAAGTTCAGCTAATTGCCTGGCTAATCCATTCATTGGTCAAAGTCTGAACTGATGTTGATTGGTGATAATATGCCCCATAGTGTGCTAGGCAACTGGCAATTTAGATTTTGCTCAGATCTCATTATTTACTTGGGTGTACTGATTCCTCTACACACAGACAGACAGACACACTCACCAAATTATTATACTAAATTTGAGTAAGCTGATAAAATTATCCTAAATGACATTGAAAGTTGAGCATCTTTAAAGCTAAGTCTATGGGTTGTGGAAAATGCATTTAAAATATATGTAATATCACAAATTATGTATGCTTTATGTAGTATTTTTTTATTTATATCTGGCAAGCATTTCCAAAATGGCAAAGCTTTGCTTTTTAGTTCTTATGTGGTTCCATTTCACCATCGAGATCTTTGGAAGGGATGCATCTTTCCATGAAAGTGGGTGGATTTATTTGTTGAGTTGCACTGACCGTTGCTCTTTTCTGCTAAGATCAGAAATTGCTCCTATGTCAGTTTGCAAATCTTCATGTATGTATCCTCTCCCGAAATGGACTGCACTGGGTTCTGAATATATTAAAATGGTCCCTCCTACAGTCAGGCAATGAGAGGTTTGGTGCATCATGCCAGTTTTATGTTGATTTTGATTTGATTTTGATTCATTACTGCAGACTTTAAAGGGCCAAAACTCTGCTGTATCTTCTCACAGCTGGCATGGAAGAAACCATTCTGGCTCTCCTATCTGGACCAGAAGTGTGGCTTGTAGGGGGGAAGGGGGCATGTCGGGGGTATGGAGGGAAGATGGCCAAGGCCACTGATTCCAATCAGTGCCCCAACCTCTTTTCCTCCTTCTCCCTGGTGCTATATCTAGATGCCAAAAAATTACCATCTTAGACACAAAGCAGGATGTAAGGCATAGCAGCAGCAGCAACCGACTATGCTGCTTCTCACTGCTTGCACTGGATGCTTGTAAGCCTCTGCATTCAGGGGCGTATGAGTGTCTGCCATGGGGTCAATAGGACTGAGCCCTTATATGACTTGACTATATCTAAAAAAACTCAGAGTGGTTTACAAGAGGAAATTTTCCAATATAAATGTTGAACCTTGAAAAACAGAACACAAACTGTCTCAGTCTAAGCATTAAAAATGATTCTTAATTAAAACATTTACAGCTGGAAAAAGAATAATCAATGGACCAGGTGGCACAATCAGTCAGGGAAAGCCTTGATGAATAGTTAGGTCTGTAACTGGCATTTGCAACACACGCAAATCAGTGTCTCCTGAATGCTGGCGGAAGGTGGCAATCAGCAAGTCCTCCTCCAGTGATGCTATCAGGAAAACAGGTTCTGGGCCAACCTTCTCTGTGGCTCTCTACATTTCTGTACACAGATTGCTCTAGAACTCTTTTTTCCTACAGACAGATGGATCGCTCTATGTCTGACTCTTGTCAGTTTCATATGAGTTCATTCATAAATCTATCCTAGCCTGTTTCTATATTCATCTACAGTTTTAAAATATACAGCATTGATATTTAAATATATTACTCATATTTTCCACAGAAGTGTTTTCCAAACACATTATATGCAAAATATAGTATTATGAAATTTACAGCAGTATGAAATCTAAAGCATAATTCCATTCTGATCTGCACATTAATCCAGGAGATCCAGTTCAGATAGGCATGCTCTGAAGTATGGACAAAAATCCTCAAGCATCTTCGTGTGCCCCATGGATTTCAATAGAAAAGATTTGTATATAATAGTCAGAATTCCCACTTTATTTGTAAATCGGAATGACCTCTTTTATGAAAAGGAAACATATATTAATACCCAGCTCCAAGCAGAGCTCCGTGAAGCCTTCCTATGCTTACTGTGACATTATTACTAGCACAAATCACAGATACAACTTCACAGGGTCACTTTTGACAATTCACAACCTATATGTTGTTAGTTACATGCAGCTATTTCAATTTTCAGCTATAAGCCACCAATAATTTACTTTAGAAAAGCCTCACCACTCTTCACTTGAATCTTAAAATACAGCATGACCTTAAGGACATTTTTGTTATTGTATTTCATTTAAATCCCGCCGTTTTCCACTTGTGAGGAATCCAACGTCATATACATAGCTGTCTTCCATCCCAGTATATCCTCACAACAACAACCCTGTGAGGTAGGTTAGGCTGAGAGTGAGTGACTGGTCCAATGTCAGCCAGTGAACTTCCTGGCCAAGTAGAAATTGGAATCTAGATCTCCCAAATTCCCAATCCAACACTGTAACTGCCACACCATTGTAACTGCTCTCATTAGTTGGTTATGACTTGTAAAACTTTTTGTCTGCTTTATTTTATTATAATAACTGCTCTCCTGATAATTTAAAATAATACTCAACAAATAATGCCCTTCACATGTCTAGACCATGTATTGAGTGATTGCTAGTATATCAGCTTCATCTTTTCTTTGTGTGTGCATGTAAAATACTACACATAAAATCGTATAAGTGGTTTACAACTATTAATGTGGTATAGTCAAGCTCTGAAATGAGCTGAATGTCCCATGTCCTTTAGGTATCATTTGACTTTAAGTGCACAGTGTTACTTTGCTTTCCTAAAACCTACGGATGTAATGATGCATCGTTTGTAGTCTGTTGACAATTATTATTTGTGCAGAAGCTACCTGAGCATGAGGTATCTGCAGAAATTAATGGGAATGTCCAACTGTTTTCCATTCCACATAGATTTCAATCTGGTTTCCAAACCAGAATACTCCTGGCCTGAATAGCTAATAAATTGCTTATTAAGGATGTAACATTACACTCTTGTTGCTTCTTGACATTCTATAGGCCTTAGATGCCATCAACCATGACTTTTATTAGAATATTTGCTTTCTGTTTTAGGACTGCAGTTTTATACTTTCACCGATACCTTTCTAATTGGTCTCAGCTACTTAAATATGATTGGCTTCACATCCTCCCCATCTGCTCTTCTTGTTTGCATTCCTTCGTGTTTATTTCTTAACCATTTATGCTGCAAATTTAAATGATTCCTATTTGAAAAAGCCTATATCAATGCTAGTTCTTGTATTCAGTTTTATCAAATTTATGTAATTATGGTCTTTCTTAACAAGTTTTTTTAACTCTTTAGTGTCATATTTATGCATTGCATATGCATAATTTACATGCATTTTTCCCTCTGATCTAATGAAGCCTTTAGTCCCTACCCCTGCAGGGCCAACCCATCAAAACTGTTCTTAATTCACAAAAGTCCAAAGGATGAGCTGCTCTGATGATCTGTCTATCCATGCTAGGCTATACCAAGCTGTTGCCAGCAGAGCAGGAGAGCAGGAGAGATTAATTTTGCTTCACCATCTTCCAAAATATGCGTGCTTATACCTGACTGCAGCCACATCTGTTGTGCTGCTCTGCCTCTGGAAAGACCTCTTCTAATCCGTATTCTCAGGCATTGCCTGATTTTAATATATAATTTAGTCGATATTCTTTATGGCTATCATTACATTTTCATTACATTTATTGTTGTATAAATGCATTCTTTATTCTCATTTGTGGTTTCATAATGAAGAGTGGTATCAGCAGTATGCAGACATCTTTTAAAAAACTTAAAACAATAAAAACAGCTTCTTAAGTTAGATGGGCCTCAGAACATGCCCAGTGGTGGGGGTAGTGCTGGTAGCTGTCAGGTCTTTGGATCCCATTGATCCCCATCAGTGGCTTTCCCCAGTGTCCATTTCCTCCCTTCCAGATGTCAGAGTCCCAACCCCAGGAGTGGAAGATAGTGGGAGAGAGCATGGGGAGATACAAGTTATACCTCCTCTTCCTCCAGCCTATGTACCCTTCCTGACAAACTGTCAAGAGGACCTAGTTTTGCTGTCTACATATCTCAACAAATCAAACTGATAGCTTTAAAATTAGGAAAGCCCAGATGATATTTTTTCCCCTTGCAAGTACTTCAATGCAATTTGTATGTGTGTATGTACACAGGTAGATAGATTGGCAAAAGATAATACTGATCACTAAAGATCATTAAACATTAACTTCCCTGCAACTGTACGTCTTAAATTGCAAAATAGTAGCTACTACAAACCAGCTGGAATTTGACTATATTTCAATCACACCAACTTCATTTGACCTTTATAGTGTTAACATTCAATGTTTAATCTGCTCCAACATTCAGCTTTGCAATAATGGGCCACTAAAATTTCTCATAAGAATGAATTTAATAATACTCAATATATATACTGTGACAACATTTGGGGCTGTTTCTTGCTGCTGTTATTTACCTCTGATAAACAGAAATGTGAAAGAAGTTAATATCCCTTGTTGTTCTTTAAGATGTAGATATTGTTAAGAAAATTTATGCGTAGCTTTAATAGCTGCTTGTAAGCTTTCCAGAATGCCATAAAATGTTGTACCATTTAATCAATTTTAATGGAGTATTTATTAAACTGATGCTTTTAACAGAATAGAAATAAGCTATTTCTCTTGAGCAGAAAACCTGGCCATCTGCCAAAGCAAGCTGTGGGGCCACTTTGAACCAGCATATCACAATGGCTTCACAAAGCAATGAGACAGCTATCTTGTCCTCAGTTAGATGATTGCTTTCCAAGAATAGTCCAAGAGATAGGAAAATAGGATGCAGAGTTGGCTTTTTAATACTCCCTCCAATAGCCCTTGGGTTGCACAATCCTTCATCTGCCAGACAGCATCAGTTGGAGGAACTTGACAGAGTGGGTCCTCCACACTTGGACCCCCATCTCTCTATTCAAAGCCAATGTGTAAAGTTCTGCATCAGCTACATCTTGGAGATGCAAGAACAACCTCAGACATGGGGTTTAAAGGGCATTTCAAGGGACACAGCAGGGAGAAGACAGGCTCTGCCAGGTATGAGTTACCCCAACATCACCTCAGCTAGGTAGCTTGCAGCAAGAAAGGAAATCTTTGCATCTGTGCCCATCCCACCCTGTCAGTAACCCTCTGGATTTGGAGCTTTATGCACATCCCAAATAGATTGTGCCCTAAGAGACACAATGGAAGGCCCAAGTGCTCGACTGACACATCAACAAATGGATGGGATATCAGGCCACTGTGATTGCTTAGTTCAGGTTCATGAATGAGCATCCAACTTATTATACTGTATATGGATTAGAAGAATTTGTTCAGTTTGCATTTACCTAATTTCTCACATTCAGATCATTATATGAACTGAAATCTTCAGATTCTTCATTCTTCAAAATTAATGCATGTCCACATAAAGTTCTGCAATTGGTGAATGCATAAAGATGCATAGGCTATGTAAAACAGTATGCCCCAAATTAGGATTTTAAAAAATGCATGATGAAAAAATGCCTGATCAATACAATGTTCGCAAAAATGTGTACCAAATGCTTGTGAATGTGCAAACTTTCAGGACAAACTGAATTTATAACTGGAGTAGCTCTTACACTTTAAGATAAATTGAATGTATGGTTGGAAATATGAGAACCTAAGAGAACTGTTGACAGAGTGAGGGAGATTGCCAGACGTCCGGTGGTTCTTTATCATCATAGTAGCACTACTTTTCTCAATGTTTGTCCATAAACACAATGAATCCTGTCTGGTATTTGTTAATTTTACTGGGTTTTGAAAAAATAACACAATTCAAAGATGTAACTCAAACAAAATCAAAGCATTACATATTACAAAACTGTGCCGGCTGTATCTGAATTAGATGCATTTCTAAAAAGCATTCATGCTATCATTTAGCCTTACAGGTGAACAAGTGGATAGAAATGTCACTGGGGGGAAAAAGACAGCATTTTCCTTTCTTCCTGCTGCTCTTCCCATATTTCTGACTACATGTTATAATTCCCCAGGATTATCTATAACCCACTCTTGGAGCACTAAGCACTATGTTTAAATGTGCTAGATATAAATACTAAAGAGCACACATCCCTTTCTTCGAAGAAAGTGTGTGTGTGTGTGTGTGTGTGGGTAATGTATCTGCTCTGAAATTGTGCCCCTGATGCCACAAAATCCCATAAGTTCCCATGATCAGTTGGAGCAACATAGCATAACGTGATATTAACATAAATTTTCTCTTCTTCAAATTGGTAAGAAATTGCTGCTAGCTGTATGATCATGCAACCTGGAGATGTATAGGGATTTTACTTCAGTTCATTAAATGTGAAAACTTGCTCCGTTCACACTCCTAAACATAAACATTTCACTGGCAAAGCTGACATATTCCTGAGCTTGCAATCATGTTCACAAAATGCATCCAATATAAAAAGGCACAATTTAAAAATGCCTATGTTGAATATAAGTGTGTGTGAGCACATTGACATGCAGGCACATGCACATGCACACACGCACACGCACACAGAGAATATAGTAAGTTACCTATTTGAGTACAGGATTTAGAAATGTGCACTGAAATTCAAACTTTCACCCTTTCAAACACCACCTTCAAAGTTCTTGCAGAACAAGGTGGACAAAGCTTCACGGTGGATTTGAAAAACTCAGTGAACTTTAGCACTGCTGATTCCCTCATCCCTAGTACAACCATTTGCACAGCAATCTTCTCCACATTTGATGATGGTGCAAAGGCTGAGTGACAACAAATAAGCTTGCATGGTGCACAAAAAGTGCATGAATGCAAGAGGGTTGCTTCACAAGCAGATGGGTTTAATTCTTTCTTTCTTCACAAAAACATCTAAGTTTACATACAGTTCCTTTCCAAACCCCTATCTCATAGTAATCTCTTTTAAAAGAGAAAACAAATATTCAGTTGAGTTTTGTAGTGGTATGACTAGGCACTGTCAATGGAAGTTTAGAAGGAATTCATTAAATGTGATGATGCTAATAAATTCTACTACATGTTTGCCATTTTTCTTTTTCTATCTTTTTTCTCTTTTTTAATTGAGTGGGTCTGGTGTTGGGTTTAGTGGAATTGTACTTTCATAATTGCTGTAGCACTGGAGTTTCAGCAAAGCAACACCATGGTTTCTGTTACATATTTAATACATCAGCAGTTTCCAGGTTTTGTAAATCATCCTGATTGTATCTCCCTCCCATTGAGAAATGCAGTAACCAAATGACAAGGATAACTACAACAATAGCAGTAACAAAGGTCTTCTGTTGCATTACAATTTACCAATAAATGATGGATTAAAAAGTTGGCCTAGACATAGCTTGCATTGTTAAGAAATACCTTTCCAAAATGGAAAAAAAATAATTGCAATTGAATAGGAGGTACAAGGTTAAGAGAACCAAGACAGCCCCACAGCTGCATGGCCCTAAAAACAACTCCAGATGCATCTCTGTTGCCAGCCAGGAAAGGAAGTAGTCAAGGAGCCAACCGAGATGACACTGAAGAGTTAGCAACAGACCCAGATGCTGCTGCTGGAAAACACATTTCAGACTTTGGCATCTGGCTGCTACTTTTGCCAAATATGCCCTGTTTGTTTCCACAGCTGTTAAATGTGTTTTCTGTAAAAGGACAGAGCTGAAGGAAGAAAGGTCAGCAACTGGTATGTGAGTGACTGTGAGAGGCAGTATGAAGCCAACACACATTTTAACAACATTAACCATTTGCTTTAGAAACATATTCCTACTTATTAGGAGAAAAATGAGGTGTGTTTGGATGACTTGCATGCACAAATTCAAAGAGTATATTTATGTTTGCAACCTCATAGCACTGCAGGCAATTATAGTGGGGTTAATGAATATATTTTCTATGTATAAACATTTTTCTCCCTCCCCATGTGTGTGTATCTCTATATTAAATTACCTGGCAATAATGAACTCCACCCAGCAGCGAAGATTATTTTAGGTGAAAACGAAATGTGGTTAGTTTACCTGCTGTTAGGCAGGTATGATAATTCATCATCAGAATTCAGTTATGCACATATACAGATCAAACATATTAGCTTAATTTTTTCCCCTTTCCAGAATCAAAATGCTACAGAAAATTTAACAAACATGCCAAGTGTCATAAGTGAGCCCAATAGAAAACATAAATTTTAAAAACCCATTTAAAAGAGACATTTTGTGTTTAGTCTGATATTTATTGAATCCCATAGCAGAAAACCAGCACCACATTATGAAGCATGTAACAAGGATGATATCAGATGTGAGTTTGAGCATGCCAAGTGTTAATTCATGGCCCTGTACTGAACACCTGCCGGATTGCCAGCTAGTATTTAGTTGTGACAATGGAGGACACCAGTACAGCATGCTAGGTCATGACATCATACTGCTTCGACTCCTGTGCCCAGAGCAGAACATTTATTTTACTGGTACAGCAGTTCAGATGGTTCAGGCTGCAATTCTACATATGCACACTTAACTGGGAGCAGGTTCACTTGGAATCAGTAAGGCTCACTTCTGAATATATCACATGTGCAAGATTGCAACAAAGGTATATTTTGAATAGGAACTAAGTTACCATGAGAAATGCAACATAACCTCTTAGCCAGCAGACTAGATTTCCATAGCTCATCCTTCAAGCCACTTCAGCTCTCTTTGCCAGCTTAAAAGGTCAACAAATCTATAAACAACACTCTATCATTCAATTACACGCAAAGTTAAGAATCACAGCTCATCCTGATGTCCCTTGTGCTTTGTACAGTTTAAAGTTACCTTTATGTATGATTTTTGTCTGTTCCTGCACTGAAACATGGTAAGCAGATATTGTCCCATCACACTGTATTTTCACACCATGAAAAAAATACCCCATAAAACTCCTCTCAAAAACAGGTCATTTGTTTTGCTTCAAGTAATATGGATCAGATAGATAAAAAAGAAATGTGGATAATCTTGGAACAATACTCCTTTACTTCATGATTGGGTTGAATCCAGTTGATGTCCTTTCACTCACTGAAGGTTCTTTGGTACACTAGCAATTTTTCTTACTGGAAAAGAAACAGAGTCAATTTTCAGAGATTCACCCTCTTCTCTCTAGCCCTCATATTTTTTTTTTTTTTTTTTTTTGGAGTGCTGGGGACATTTCCAAGCAGCATGGGATTTGACATGGGAGAGATGGGAGTACCAGACCATCTTATTTGACTCTTGAGAAACCTATAAGCGGGTCAAGAAGCAACAGTGAGAACTGGACATGGAACCACAGATTGGTTCAAAATTGAGAAAGGAGTTGGGCAATGATATATACTGTTTCCCTGCCTATTTAATTTATATGCAGAGCACATCATGAGAATGGCAGGGCTAGATGAATCACAAGTTGGAATTAAGATTGCCGGGAGAAATATCAACAACCTCAGATATGCACATGATACCACTCTAATGGCAGAAAGTGAAGAGGAACAAAAAGGCCTCCTGATGCGGGTGAAAATGGAGAGTGCAAAAGATGGCTTGAAACTTACCAACAAGAAAACTAATCTCATGGCATCTGGTCCAATCACTTCCTGGCAAATAGATGGGGAAGAAATGGAGGAAGTGACAGATTTTATTTTCCTGGGCTCCAAGATCACCACAGATGGTGACTGCAGCCAAGAAATTAAAAGATGCTTTCTCCTTCGGAGAAAAACTATGGAAAATCTAGACAGCATACTAATAAGCAGAAACATCACCCTACCAACAAAAGTGCATATAGTCCAGGCTATGGATTGCCCAGTTGCAATGTATGGCTGTGAAAGCTGGGCCATAAGGAAGGCTGAGCACCGAAGAATTGAGGCCTTTGAATTGTGGTGCTGGAGGAGACTCCTGTGAGTCCCTTGGACAGCAAGGAGATCAAATCAGTCAGTCTTAGAGGAGATCAACCCTGACTGTTCTTTAGAAGGCCAGATACTGAAGATGAAACTGAAATACTTTGGCCACCTAATGAGAAGGAAGGGCTCCCTGGAGAAGAGCCTAATGCTGGGAACAATTGACGGCAAAAGAAGAAGGGGACAGCAGAGAATGAGGTGGCTAGATGGAGTCATTGAAGCAGTCAGTGTGAGTCAGGGGATGGTGGAGGACAGGAAGGCCTGGAAGAATGTTGTCCATGGGTTTGCGATGGGTCGGATGCGACTTTGCAACTAACAGCAACATGTAAAGAGAAATTGACCCTGCCCTTTTCAGTGGACAGGAGCCTAAGTAATAAACATTGGCCTAATCATGCCAGGTCAAATATTCCAAGTCAAACAAAATACATAGGCCACAGGATTAACAAAATGTACTTATGGTTGTCTGCTCTGACCAAGAGAGCCAAATCCTGTCAGGAACCCTGAACTGGGGACTGAAAAGTCAATGCATGTAAACCAGGGCTAGCATAAGAAATGAAATTTCCTGATGGCCACACCATCAAAACTGCCTTATGCTTCTCACAAATCAACCAGGTTCAGCTGCAACCTGCTTCCTTCTGGTGTTGGTAAAATAATTTTAAATATCTACACAGAAAGAAAAGTAGGCATACAGATGTTATGCATTTCCTGAGGCCAAAACATTACGATAGACATACTCTGTAAAGATTTTGTTTAAAGTACCCACCTTTATTTTAATGGGAGGGGAACATTTGCAGGGCCCCAGTTCTGAAATAACTTCCAACCCAGACTGAAACTTTGCCAGCTTCCTGCTAAAAACTGCCTTGAGCTGAAAGATGTCTCTGAAGGGAGCAAGCAGGGCATGTTCAGCAGGACAGTGGCATGGACCCTTGATCAAAAGCAGGAGCTTTTTTTGGATAAAGATGCCATGGCTGCTTTTTTCTTAAAATAAAGGAAGTCAGTATAAGAATTTTAAGAAAGTTTATCATAATATGTAACTTTGTCTAGGCACAATCATTTCTAACCTTCTTTTTAAAAACATACCCACGCAAACCAGCAAACTGAAAGAAACATCAGACTCTTTAAATAAAGTTTTGTCCAAACAAGTAACTGACAGTAGAGTGAGCTAATGCATAGGCATTTTGGAACCATCTGAAGGCACAATTATATCTGATGCAGAACTTCCATGGTTTAAAACAAATACGCATGAGGCAATTGGTAGGGATGGATGAATCTGACCATTGAAGTTTTCTAGGTTTTTCATTTTTTCCAGTCTTAAGACCAATTCTTCCTCAGACTTCAGTTCAGTTCAACGCAAACTTTGATTTAAAAAAAAAAGTTTTCATGAAAATGCACAAGCATTTCTGTACCTATTTCTTCAAATACATGTATTATTGCCTAAAGTGTATGTTTTGACAAGTACTTTTTCTAATGTGTACTTTTGAACATTGCTTCTACTATTTTGGATGCATTGATGGGAGAACTTGTGTGCAATCTCAGCAATTGTAGGGACACAAAGTCTGTGATGGCAGAGCCCCAAGGCATATACATCAACAGTGGAACGCAGCATTGTCAAAGTGTGCAGCATGAGACCACAAACTGTACCCTTAAAACTATGTTCACTGTAGCAAACTGAGCAATGCAGGCAACAGAAAATCATGGGGCAAAAGGAGGGAAATTGGTGTTGACAAGCACTTGAGAAAGAATATAGACGACAACATGCAAATAAAAGCACTTGTCTGCCTGCAAGACATGCTCCCTGTATCTGCAGGGGCTTTGGAGCAGCATTCCATTGTGTGATCTCCACCTATAGTCTGCTCTTTGACTGTACTCCAGGACTGGTTTACTACATCATCTGCTGTCTGTGAGAAAGAAGTGTACATGTAGGATGGCTTCTCACAGTTTCACATTTTATTAGTCTTAAGTTTGGTTTCTACTGAATGGAGAATAGTTTGTTTTGCTTTGTTTTGTTTTTTAAGTTCACTTGAAAATTTGCAAGGATTTTTATGATCACTTTTCTTAATGCCTACATTTCTACACATATTCAACCAAATACACATATTTTAGCAAGCAATTTCCGTAATATAATGAGCTTTAAATGTTATTTTCCATCACATACCCATTTTGTATGTACATTTTGTTTATCAAATTTCATTTAACTTGTACAAGATCTTGCAGCTATATTTAAGGTGTATTTGTGTTTGTATAAAGAGAGCTTTGACTTCTTAGAGGTGTGTATATATAATATTAGTAATACTATCAGTACCAGCAAGAACAAAAAATTCTGAGAAGTGAATTTTGAAGGATATCTGAGTTTCAGTTGATGTGATATTTGAAAGTGTAAAATTAGGTTCATATTAAATTGAAAAGGAAATATATTTCTGCATCTTTGCTGGAGCATATGAAGCAAGAGCAGCAGTATCCCAAAACAGAAAGAAGTGGTAGGACTTTTAGGAAAGGATAAAAAATTTCTCAGGCTATGTCACTTTGACATGTGTTTAGATATAAGGTTATTCTACCTTTTTATACACATATGTTTTTATTAAAATGTATATTTAAAGAACTTTATCTCAAAATGCATCTTTTAAAATGTGCAGTATACCAAAGTATTTTTTTTAAACCCAACACTAGGACAGATACCACATTTTGCAACTAGCGACACAATGAATGCCTCAGCTGCATAGTTGTATCCCTCAAGAGAAGGGGAATAGTGTTCTGTGTCCTACAGTCTGATATCAGC
The DNA here is from genome assembly GCF_004798865.1 of Varanus komodoensis. NCBI lineage: Eukaryota > Metazoa > Chordata > Lepidosauria > Squamata > Varanidae > Varanus > Varanus komodoensis. The sequence goes on from NW_025335941.1 coordinate 25,361,414, forward strand.
AAGAAGTTATCTTGACTTTCCTCTTTGTGGCAGCCTTTGAGGTACTTATAGAGGGATATCATGTCCCCCCTCAGTCTTCTCTTCTAAATGCACAGATCTCTTTGTCTCTCCTCATAGGGCAGTGTTGCAAAACCCTGGATTAATTTTGTTGCTCTCCTCTGGACCATTTCTAATTTTTCTGCATCTTTTTAAAAACATGGTGCCCAGAACTGGACACAGTATACCAGATGAGCTTTGACTAGTGAGGAGTATAGGGGAACTACTACTTCTCATGATTTGGAAGTAATACTTCTACTAATGCATGCCGAAATAGCATTTGCCCTTTCTGCAATTGCATCACATTGCTGGTTCATATTCACTCTGTTGTCCACAATTTCTTTTTCAGTTCTGTTGAGCCACATATTCCCCATCTTGTATCAATGCATTTGGTTTCATTTTCCTAAGGGGAGGACTTGGCACTTATCCCTATTGAATCTCATCCTGTTGCTTTCAGCCCAAGATTCATGTTTTCAAGATATCCCTGGATCTTCATTCTAGGATGTTCACTATTTGCAAAACTGGCTATTCGCCAACTTTGTTTTGTTGTTCCTGAATTTTGTTGATCTTGTTAATCATAATGATACCTCTATACAAAAAGGAGTTCACTGAGTACTATGGGACAACAAACACAACTGTTGAGTAAACAGCACCAGATGTGATAAGAAGAAACGGACAGTACTGGTGGTGATGGAACAGGGCAGGGATGTTATCTCCACCCAAAAGCACTCAATACTGGAAATGTTTTGTTTTGTTTTGTTACTGTAAAGAGCTAAAATGTAGTTTATTATTATTAATAATTTAACATTGCAACATTGTTGGATATATTTATATTCTTTTATAATAAGATGCTTGACCTTCTCCACAGAAGAAGCAGTCATCATTTTAGTAAAACCATGGGATGGATGTGGTCCAACTCCACTATACCCTCGCTTTGCCTGTGCAGGCTAGGGCCGCTAGAAGTTGTCAGTCAAAACATCTGGAGGCTAACATGTCGTCCCTCCCTGCCATAGAAAGAGGTTGTCCAACTATTTGGGTGTGAGGCAAATCGAAGGAAAGCAACATCTGTAACATGCAGTTCTGATATTTCATTGTGAACATGAACATCTCATTTTAAGGACAGGGTTGAACTCCCTTATTTGAAGCATATAAAGTCTTAACTGCCATAGATAATGTCAACTCAAATTATTATTTCCTTTTCAGCATAGATTATAGGATGAGGGAACATAAATGGGAATTAAAAAAATAAATTCAGCACATATATCAGAAAGCACCTTTTCATGTAGGGAATAATAAATGCTCAGACTAGCCTGAAGGCAAAGTTGTTGAGGCAAAACGTATCAGTGTCATTTGAGAAACAATTAGTTATCCTCCTTGGGGAAATAGACTACTAAAAAGGATATGTCTTGATGGACCAAATGACCTTTATTCATTCTCCAAAATATATCTCATGTTCTTATAATTCTATTGAAGACTATTTCAGCATTTTGGCCTCAAGCAATGTCAGGGTTTGGTAGAATTATTCTGCTCACCAGTTCACTGCTGAGGGGATTCTTTTTCTGTGCTCCTGCAATAATGCATGCAGTGGCCAGACTTTGCACTGAACACTGCAGCACCTGGACTGTATTCAAAGCACATACCATTGTATGTATGCCATTGTATCACATTTATTCTGGTGACAAACAACTTGTTCCTTTGCATATTTGTCTGGAAGGAAGGCCATCTAAATTAACAGGGATTCATTCTGAAATAAAGGTCAAACTAGATGTGATGTGGAAGATCAATGATTAGGAGTTCCCATGGTTGAATATAAAAAGTTATCTAATCTAGCTCAATAATGGGTAAATTTACCTGGAGATGCTAGGTATTGAAACAGGCACCTTCTGGATGCCTACTATCAAACTGCCATTTCGCCATATGGCCAATGTGTATTAAATAGTGTCCTGATGGGTGGGGTTTGAATTTGTAAGAAATTAGAGTGGGCCAGAGCATTCAACACTTAGATCTGTGCCCTTCTCCCAAATTAATGCTCTCACTCCAAGCTGTTATTAGTTCTGCTGGAACTGGTACTAAAATCATGTGTCTCAGTAGAAAGGGATCACCTTGTAGATTTCTGAGTCACCATAGCAGAAACTTCCTCAGGACAGAAATATAAACATTTTTTCTAAAAATTAATAAATCCAGTATGTGAGACTGCTATAAGGAGAAATCTCCCATAGCGTTACCACCTTTTGCTGACAAGCCTACTCTGCATAGTAAGATGGAAAACAACAGGTTACACTTTCTACATTATTTCACCTCCATGTTGCCAAAAAGCTTTAGTAGTAAATGTCCACTTCCCATGCATCTGTTAGAAGATATTTTAATGCCAAAAAAGAGAGCTTCATCCTGCCTTCCCAAAACACTACCACTCCCCATGATAAAATACAGTATGTATATAAAGGATGCAAATACTTTTGCAAACATTAATGTAACATAGGATGTTACATTTCTATTTGTTTGCAGTTCCTCCATTTGCTGATGTACACATAAAATCAATTGTGTGTGTGTGATGTGTGAAGTTGATTCAGTGTCTTTTGCTGCTGTCATTATCTGAGAATTGTGTCTTTCAAATCCCATGTCTCGCCTCTTTTCCATTAATCTTTGTTACTGTTTTAATCATCTGTCTTTTGTTCTTGTTTCAAGAACAAGAGTGTGAACTCTTGAAATGGCTCACTATTGTGGGCAAACCCTATACTTTTGTAAGTTGTCAGTTCTGTTGTTGGCAGGATAACTCAAACTGTGACCACAGGCACAAGACTCCATATTCTCCTTCCCTCAAGTCCCTCTTGTAATTAACTTCCTGCTGCTTCTCTCTGATAACTAGGAGACCAAAACACTTTGAGTTTCACTCAAGTATAAATCATGTGAATGTAGCATTGCTCCCTACTGGTAGGGCCTGTTTGGTTTGTAATAAGGAGTTTGTTAAACTTGCTCTATAGCATGTAATTTTCTTCCTTCAACTCAGAAAAACTAATCAAACAACAGAAAATTACCCTCAAGTAATTGGTGAAATGCTGCAAGTTCATCTCCCAAAAGAATGAGTTAGGCCAGATTCCATTCCTTGTGCCCATAGTTATCTTTGCCAATTCCATTACATTCAATAGGAACACAGCCTTAAGTAACAGTTCTTGCATTATTACTGTTTTTTCCCCTTCAAAATATATTCAATGATTCATCTCCCACTACAAGTTCTCATTGGATTATTTTAGTACAAAATGAAATTTAGGAGGTTGAAATCATTACACATGATCCAGCTGTTTGTCAGGTCCAATTTCTGAACTCAAATACAGCAAAAGTGTGGACTTGACTGGGCCAAAAAGACCTTAAATTGGAATCAGGGCTTCAAATATGACATGCTGTGGCCAATTTGATGCTTGGGTGGTGCCAATCAGTGTCGTTAGTTCCCTGGATTGAATCAAAGGTGGGTGACCGAGTGGAGCCCTTTCCACCTTTTCTAGCAACTAGCTATATCCTGGATTCAAACTTAAGTATTCCTCAAGCAACTGATGTGCATATTCTGGAGCCAGTTAAAGACAATAATATCTTACGATGACACTCTTTCCTTGTGGCTAAGCAAGCTGGAGCTGCCCTGTGGCATTAACAGTGTGGCTTAAAATGGTTGGAGCACTGGGAGACCTCTCTGGGTGCCATAATTTTTGATGACCATACCTAAGATCATGTTCCTCCATTTTCCCATAATTGCACTTGAACTTGCATCTCCAGTTCCAAAGCTCTTGACATTTTTGTGAGCTGGTACTGTCAGTGCAGGGATATGGCTTACTTTGTTGGGTCTGCGCACATTCCCAACTTGGCAAAAGCTTATTTCCTCTCTCAGTGGGTCTTGAATCCTCACCATGAGGAGGACTTTAAGTCAAATAGCAGCAATATCTCTTGGAATGGAGCTATACTGTAATGCAACATTGTTCCCACTTGTGTTGTTTGGAAGTGCAAAGCAAAAATATTCTTGGCTTGATAAGGCAAGGCAAGGCAAGGCAAGCCAAGCCAAGCCAAGCCGGAGTGGGTGAAACCTGATGCAATGTATCTCTCAATTTGAATCTACCTGGGAAGTATGATCAATATCTGACACCTTCCTCCAAATGCCACTTCTGAGGGTTGCAAAAATGGATAGTGCCTTCTCACTGGTGGCCACCAATTGTGAAATCATTTCCTGAAGCATGTCTGGAAAAAACATTGTCTCCCCCCCGCCCCTCAGGTTAAGACAGATGTTTTATCATATCCAATAGTGTATGATAGGGGCATTTATGTTTGCTGCCTATTTAACTCATCTAGTATTTCCTTAATTGACACTGTTCTTAGCTTTTAAAATGTTTGTCATTTGAAATTTCACATTGTTATTTTATTACTTCTATTTGCAGTTTTCAATTTTATGAATGGTTGAGAACTGTGCAGAGCACTTGGGGCAATATAGAATGAAATAGATAATACATAATTTAATTAACCCTAGGCCAACCAGTGCTATGCATGAATATCCACTTGAAATTCCCCATCTCTAACCGTGGGCAGATAAAAGGGGTGGGGATATGTCATCATATTGCAAAAGGAAAAGACGACGTTCTGCAATGGATTCAAGAGGTGCAGTTCACCATTAACAGAGGCAGTAGCACATTATCTTTCTTTTTCGTATTTCTTTTCTTTATTTTCTGCCAGTGCAAATGACCAAAGCCGCAGATGTGTCTGCAGCTTGTCATCCTTTCTGACAATGCTTCAGTCCTGGTGTGGTTCTGAGGTATTGTATGAAGTGGAGAGTGATGACTGTCTCTATGAAAATGGTGCAGAATCTCAAGACAGGGGAGCAAAGAAGGAAAGAAAAGAAAGACATTCCTCGCAACCCGTGCTCTAAAACACTTCAGCTCCTGCCAAAGGCTACATAGTTTGGAATAACAAGTTGCCTCTGCCCACTGCACCTGCCACCCCAGAAAGCAAGGGTTAAAAATTAGCACAATATATTTCTGAACCAAAATCAAAGCTTTGGCTTTGACCTATAAAGCCTTACATGAATTGTAATGTGATACCTGATGGAAGGTCTCTCCTGCTACCCATATAGTATGACCAAGATCTGAGGACTTCAAATGAAATTTGGAGGTTAGAAACAAAGAAGAGGCCATTGTGTTTATGGAATGGTCTTACCAGTGAGTTCTTCCTGGCTCCCATTTGGCAGCTTTTCAGCATCCATTCTTCCATGTCCACCAGTGCCACAGGTAGCTATATGTGGGGAAGAAGGTTGGCTGCCAGAAAAGCTGCTCTCAGTGGCGCTTTTCTGCATGCACTGCCACTGGTGGGAGCAGCGACAAGCAGGGAAGAAGGTTACCCACCAGGGATGGTAGCTGGAGTAGGTTGTACAATGGGAGGCTATGAGCAATTATGGGCTTCCTCTTAGCTTGGATCCCTTTGCAGGAGTGGCCAAGGCATGAGAAGAAGTCCTCGTAATTTGGAGGGACAGAACACAGAATTGTTCTTCCTGACCCAAATTAAGGTATCTTGAAATATCAAATAGGCTACCTGAAGAAAACTACAAACTTTCAGGCAGTCTCACTTTTGTGGGGAAGGAAGGGAGTACTCACATTTGGAAACTTCTCACATTTGGGGAGCAGCTGGTGATACCATTCCACTTATCTCTCCGCATTGTTGTTTGTTTTGTTGGGAAAGGGATTTGTATACAAATGTCATATAGCATAGATGTACCTCCAGACAAGAACTCTGAAAAATTTCAGAGTAATAGATGAAGAGTCTTGTAATTAGGATGATCAAAAACAGGTGAAGACTTATTTATGTTTTTGCTTGGTAAGAAGCATAATCACAGAAAGTGCAGGAGATGGATGATGGCTATAGAATGTACACTGACAGAAGGCATGTTGCAGTAAAGAACAAATGTTATACACTTCCTGGTTCCACAGATCCTATCAAAGCTTTTCTAATGCTTCTGGGAAAGCACAACAGAAAAGAGCACATTGTGATAAGACACTTCAGTATCCCTCCTCCAAAGTTCTGGGAATGCAGAGCCATGGTTAAAATATTCACTATATTTTATGGACTCTGTTTTAAAAAAAGGAAAGAATCTTGTGGGCTTTCATCCACCTTTCATTGAACAAATTGCATTTTCCACAAACCCATTTGTACACATTTGTGCAAATTTGCACTCATATATATTCTTAGTTACTCAAAATTAAAATTCTAGAAATTCAAATGTTCATGCTTCAGTCTATGATGAAACTGCAGATTTTCAGTCAGGTTTGTGTGTTTGTCGAGGGGCATGCACATGTATGTGCAAACACATACAACTGTGTAAAATTACATAAATATTCTCTGTTTCCACTGAATTCATGCATCTTGGGAAAAGCTAGTTCACTGAAGAATCTGCAAGTTGGATTCATGGACTACGTATCCTGAATAACTCATGTCAAGTCGCAGTGTGTCCTAGATGACATTGTGAATGTCATATCACATATATGGTATATCATATATGGTATATTTCCATAACGGGTATTTCCCCCTTTCTGACCTACATTGCCATTTCAATGTAAACATGGAATATTGCACAAGAGATGAAGTTTATCATTTTATTTTAAACAGAGGTAAACTCTATATAGTAAAGAATCTTGCATTAGTATAGGTCATAAATCAAAGCATAATTTATTAGGTATGAACTCTGGAGGATGCCAAATATTGGACAGATAGATAGATAGATTTAGATTCTCTACACATATTTTGTGTATAGCCACCAACATCCCCTCTCTGCCATAAAAAAATAACAAAAATAAAAAATAAGGCTTGATATTAATTGTGAAACATTTTTGTACAGTTTTGTCCTTAACACCAGCTGAAACTTATAAAAGTGTAGCTTCCAGGGTTTTAACTTCATTTTTGTTTTTGAAAGTTTCTAAAAATGCATATATGCAATTAAACAATATCAATAAAAATTCACCCAGTAAACCAAGCCTCACATTCAAGGGAAGGGGAAAAAAGGATTTCCCAAGAGAAATTGAGATAACAATCCAATTAAGCTGTTACTCTATGCAAATGTGCTTTCACACTCTTTCAGTACTACAGAAAGCATTGGAAAAGCTAAATAACACTTTTTTAATATATTTCAAACAAGTGAAGTGATAAGTTGTCAAAGAGGTAGATAAGTTTCAGGTGAGTAGGAGCAGAAAAGAATTGGTTTATGTAGGATCTTTAATGATGGATGGCTTCTGAGCACCAGGAGAGGAAAAAAATTCATATCATTGCTTCCCAATTAAAAATTCATTAGGACTTGCAAGGCCTGGATAACATTTGGTAAATAGAAGCAGCATGTGAAAAATTTGAATGAGAGTAAGGGCTTAATAGAATAATCAGGGCTTGAACTAGTGCACCACAAAACAACAATACATAAATATGTATGCACACAAGGCTAAATCCAGCTTGTCCTACTTTTGCTACTCACATTGCCTTTAATTTTATTGGTATCTCTTGGACGGTAATGAAGCCAGCAAGGTTTGCTCTAGTAACTTTGGAGCTAATTAATCCACTCTTACATAGACTAATATTATACTGCAGCTTAGAGCAGAGCCAATCATCATGCAGGACTGTTTTCAGGGGGCATAATCCCTCACAGACAGAATAGATGACAACTGGGTTTCTGCCTTACTAGGTGCCAGTGATCCAGGTTCAAGCAAGGAAGGATGTTTGAATCTCATTCTATAATCTGAAGGTTTGACAACACATTGGGGTGCAGCAGTTCATTACCCTTCTAGCTCAGTATTGCATATGCCAATTGACTGTGGTTCTCCAAGATGTTAGCAAAGTTATTTCCCAGATTTTAAGCTGTGATTTCTAAATGTACAACTGAATGCAAATAACCTCTCAAATTTCTTCAGTCTTATTTACAAGTGATAGAATTAGGAGAGCTACTTCACCAAATATTCTATGGCATGGAGAGATTTCAGGATGGTTGAGGGCAATACATTATTTAGAAATTTCAGCTCAAGTAATGGGGAGGCAATAAGTTAATAGCAGGAATGTATGGATTTTATTAAATCAGTTCCATCAGCATCTGATTGCCAGGCACATTTTGTTCCACAATCTCCTCAGTGATGAAATTAGATTTTGCACAAATGCAGTTACGCAGATTTGCACAAATTCACTGTTACAAAGTTGTGTAATGGTCCCATGCTTTGGCCTATGGGGGATGTGCATTTTCTTACTTGTTATTATTTTAATATTTTATAAAACTAATTTTGCATAAAAAGAATGAAAAGTGAAAAGCCAGTGGTATGGAAGCTGCAGGTTGGAGCCATAGACATCTGGACTCATTTGATTCCATTGTCAATTTCTCTCATACCACTAGTTAAGGGATAAGATGCAGACAGAATAGAGGACAAGCCCATAAATTCCCCATACAATGTTAAAACAAAAACTGGATCAAAAATTGCAACCAAAACTCTCCACCATGTTGTGGATGGTGGAGTGTGAGAGGAAGTATTTTTCTTGATATACCCCATGGGAGAGTGAAATTCTCCAATGATGGAAACTGAAAAATAAAACCTATATAATGTTTGCCAGAACACTTTCTGTGATTTACTGGTATGCCTCTCATAAAGCTACCAGTGAATGAGTAAGTTTTAAGAGGCAGTTGTTGGTTTATGCCTATGCAAGTTTCTAGAAAGCATTACAAAGCTGGTTTGCTATAGACCCCCACCAGGTTGTTCCTTCTCAGTCCCCATCACTCACTTCTGGTAATTGTGGCAGTGTAATACTATTTGCCGATATCCAAACCGCTCAGATCTTAAATGTACATAGATGCAGCCATTCAGACCCTGGTCATGTTCATGGCATAATTACCTTGCATGGCTGGGCTTTGGCACAGGATGCTTCACTATGTGTAGGGTGGGGGCAGTTTCTACTCTTCAGTCTGCTGTGCATGCAGCTAAGGAATATACCTTGCCTTGGTCATGCAAAGAATATGAATGTGTATGTATATGTCCATATGCTGCTTCAGGTAAGGTTGTATGAGAATTTTTAAAATAAGAACTCACCAAAAGTTGCACATTTCTCTAAGAAGGTGCTAAAATGAACAGGGTAAAAGTCTGCTCAGATGTGGGAGAAACACAAACTGACAGATTTGGCTAGCCAGGTAGATGCCTTTGAGCATTTAGATCCTGAGTTTGAATCCCTAGCTATTTGTCCATGTTTGTGTTAATGAAGCCGTTGCCTCTCTTTTCTGACAGGTTTCTTACCTTTAAGGGATAAGCAGGAATTGGTCCTAGAAAGGTTGGGAATGACTGTGCCTACTTAATTTGGCTGTTGTAAATGGGTGAAAATTCTGTTCATTTCATTGTTTGATGACCAAAATTTGCTAATTTCTTCATAAACAGAGTAGACAGAAATAATGTATATGAATGCAGGATTTGTCAATACTTATCTAATTTTCTAATATGCATGTATGTGCACAAGATTTCTGTGTCCTCAGACTCATCCCATTGTGTTAAAAAATATTTGAGAGTGCATTTCTTTGCAAACTATGTATTTTTCAAATTTGTATGCAGTTCATACAAGTGAGTCTCCTTATACATGACCACCTCATTTAAATTATGCAGATTTCATATTCTGTTCTGAACTTGTCTGTCAAAGTTATAAAAATAACTGCAAAGAGAAATGAAACATAGCTCGGTCAAAGAAGTTATCCTTATCTTGTAATAATGTGGCATGCAGCTGCATTACTATGTTTCCACAAAATCACTGTTGTTTGCAGTGGAGTTACTATTTCATTACATGAAGCCATTGAGAAATAACATGCTATATCTGACAGTGGGAGAAGCTGCATAATTTTGGATGCTGATAACATACAAGTAGGCCTCTTATATAGTAATATGCAATGCAATGTTCTTTGTATTACTAACAAAGCAATCCTGTGACACTTAGCCATAAGATTTCCAGAGTCCCATCTCTAAGGTCAAAAAGAGCTCCAATCTGGAGCTGGAACCCTATGCTCTGAGTGTTCCCTCCCTCCCCCCCCTCATAGCTGGTAGAGAAAGTACTGCACCTCAGATAAGTTGCTTATCTGAGGTCATTAATGCAACCAGTTGAGGAAGTGAGGAAGGGAAGGGGGAAGGGAGAAGACTGCCATTGCGAAGCCATGATATGTCCTGGTGGCACCTTCTTGCTGTCTTCTTCATGACCAGCTGGATGTTTGGCAGAGAGAAGAAGCATGGATATGATCTTTTCCTCTGCACTTCTTCCAACCTCCCTGGTATGTCCATAATTCTCTGAGTAAGGAGGGCTAAGGGCATTCTCATTGAATTGCACTCTTAAAACATTCATTGAATTCATTGGATAAATACCATAATTAAATGCAATGGGCCCATTACACATCTAGGAATAATATGTAATGTATCAGTTTCTGGAACTCATGACACATTCAGATTTATGTTAATTCAACCTGTGAATAATAACCTGCTGGTTATTACCTATAAAGCCCTTAATAGCTTGGGACCTGGATACCTAAAGGAACGCCTTCTTCCATACTTGCCCTCCTGCCCCCTGAGATTGGCAGCAGAGGCTCTCCTCTGGGAACCCTCCGTGAAAGATATTAGGAGGCAAAGTACTCGGAGGAGGGCTTTCTCTGCAGTGGCGCCCCGCCTATGGAATGCGCTCCCCAGAGAGGTCCGCCTGGCACCGTTGTTATTTGTTTTTCAGTGCCAGTTCAAGATCTTTTTATTCCAGCAACATTTTAATGTTTTAATACTGCCTTTTCTATGTTTTTAACTGCAGACAGTGTGAGTCAGGAATTTATTTATGTTATATTTTATGTAAGCCATCCTGAGGCTTTTGCGACAGGAAGGCATATAAATATCTTACATACATACATACATACATACATACATACATACATACATAAATTCCACTGTGGAGATGTACAGGTAATCCAGTTAGGAGAGTGCAATATGGTGTGTTGGTCCAACTGCAAACTGTCAGTTGTCTACAGCAGACTGACATCTTCTGAATTGTGCTGATTCTGTAGACTTAAAGATAATTAAAAACAAAACAAAAAAAGCCAGACTTTCCCAGAATACTATGAAAATACGATAGTAAAGAAGAAACTCATATATCTGCTGTTAATACATCTCCAATCCTACAGCTTCCACTGAGTAGCACTAAATACTCAATACTCAACAATACTCACAATGTCAGATAGAACTAAAAGTTAACAAAATTGTGGTGGATATTTTAATGCATTTTTCTGAATGGCAATAAAACCCAAATTTATTCTATAAGTGCCTTATGGAATGAATAACTGACAATCAGCAGAAGACACATACCATGGATTAAACAAAATGCATACATTCCTAATAGAATACTTATAGATTATTGAATCTGTATATTGCGTTTAGTGCTGATACTATTACATACTAATCTGTAGTTGTTGGTTTTATTTCCTGAGAAGTGGTGTACAAACTTGTGCAATAAAAATTAGATCCCATTGTGGTCCCATTCTGAGTAAACATATTTGAATTTTTGTAAATATGTCATCAACAGACTGTATACCAGTTTCAAAGATACAGACATCTATGTTAAGTTAATATTTATTTATTTATTTAGAATATTTATATGCCATCCTTTCGCAGGGCCTATTTCTATTTATTGTATTATTATTTCTTCACAAATAATGTGTGTGTATAAAGTTAAGCTGAAATGTCATATGTAAACTAACATCTAAGTGGATATATCTGATTTGCACATTTATTCAAATTATGTTTCATATAGTATGTATGCTGCATGTCAGTTCAACTTTAATGCTGCTATATAGACAGAAATGTGGTTATTGATTTTTTTAATGGAAGCTATTGCATGAACATTTATGAAATCCTTTGTGCAGGTAGTCTGGGCCATTTCCAGCATAAACACTGAGACATGCAGTAACCTTTTCTCCCTTATTAAAAGATTTATTTTATTTAAACTGGTGACAAATCCTACTAGTTAATTCAAAGAGGATTGATTTAAATCACCAAGGGAAGGGATTAGTCTAAATTAAGTTTCCCATTTGTACTTCTAAAAGTTCTGAAACAAAAGGTATATTCTTACTGACTGATAGAAAGGATGAGGCAGCATAGCTTTGCAAACAGATCTTTTCCACTCTCTTTTTGACCCTGTTTGTCAGAGTTAACTTGCCAGTGCATCTCTGACCCTCAGTACTAAATCCATAATAGCAAAAGACTTTCATGCAAGGTTTTATATCCAGTTTATGATAGTTTATTAGTCTAAACTAATAACCTGAGCTCTAGAATGTTTATATTCAAAATTCCTTTAAATGTGGTATTCTTTTTGCAAGGGGAAAAAAAGCTGCAGTTTATCCAAGAGGACAATATGAATCTAACTGTTTTAAAAACAATCAGAAATGCACATAAATTCAGATTTCCAGAGAAGTGCAGATAACCAAAACTCGCAGAAGGCAGCTCCACTGACAAGTCCCATTCTGGAAATTAGCATTTGCACTGATTGGATGGGGGGGGGTATTACTTTTAAAACTGCTAATTTCCTGTTGTACAAGCCTTGGATGTTGCAAAGCATGCTGGAACCAATGATAACAAACTGACAGAACTGAATGCTACCTGATCTCTCTCTCTCCTTCTTTCTCCCTCTTTACCTCTGACTTACAAAGCATGTGATTCTATATGCAGCCCTGTGCATGGGGGTAATTTATTTATAACCACAACCACAAGGTAAAAGAATTCCTACAAAAATGACTGAATTCCTTTATATTTACTGCTATCAATGCAACTTAGTGTAAATTATACATTTGTTGTCTATATAGGGCTTGTAAATTTTTATCAAACAACTTCCCAGAGCTACAATCAAAAAGACAGGTTTGTTTAGTTTGTTTTTTGTTTTAGTTTTGAGAAATGGGTTGAATCCAGATTAAGGTCAGTTGAACCCAGGTACCATAAAAATAAAGGAGCAAATTGGTGCTACTGGGATACAGAAAAGATGAAAACAAAATACAGAAGAAATATGTAGGTGAGATAAAAGAATGACAGAATCCTTGAACTGGAATCCTGTGAGGAAGAATTTGAATTACTAGGAAGTGAAGAAAAAGTTACTCTGAAAGCACTTTGAAGGTACAAAACATCCAAAGTAGTCAGGGTATCTATAAAACCAGTCAAAGCTGCAAAAGCTAAAGAGAGTATGTAAATACAGTGCTCAATATGCACCCTAACCTCTAAGAAAAATGTTGCAGCAACTATAGGACCATTACACTAATTTCCCAGTTATGCTCAAAATGTTACAATCTCTCTCCCTTCCTTCCTTCCTTCCTTCCTTCCTTCCTTCCTTCCTTCCTTCCTCAACTCTGTATGGAACAAGAAATGAAGTCCAAGCTGGACTCAGAAAAGAAAAAATGCACTTGATATGTCACCAACATATGTTGGCTACTGAACTATACCAGAAAATTTCAGAAGATCTGAAATATAGACTAAAGACTAGAGCAAAGTCTTTAACTGTGTGAATCATGAGAAGCTATGAATGGTTCTGAAAGAAATGGGTGTATGTCACTACTTGATTGTTCTGATATATAACCCATTGGGTCAGAATATAGAGACACCATAGTTTCCAAAGGCAAAGGCATCAGAAAAGAGTGTATTTTATCTCACTATCTATTCATTCTGTATGTAGAACATACGAGGTATCATAAGGTAAGCTGAATAAGGATCAGAGGCAGGTATGGAAACTGGTGGAAGAAATATCAATAATGTAAGATGAGCAGATGATACTGTGTACTGTCACAAAATGAACTGAAGGACTCCTGATGGAAATGAAAGAAGAGACTACAACAAATATTGACTACAGGAGAATTACTAAAGTTTACTGTCAAGAATGAATAAATTGAAATTGTGAAAGATTTTACATCTTGGCTCAATCATCAATTCAAAAGGAGACTGCAGCCAAGAAATTAAAAGGAAACTGAGATTTGGAAGGGAGTAATGAAGGAGCTAGAGCTAATCGTTAAGTGTAAAGACATTTCACTGGAGACTAAGGCAGTATCAACTTTATCGTCTTCTCTATGTATGGGTTTGACAGCTGAACAGTGAAGAAAGTTGATGTGTTGAAAGCATGGTGCTTAAGGAGAGCTTGCCCCCCCCCTTTCTCTCTCCCCTCTTCTCTCTGCTTTTTTATGGTCTGGGTTGGATGTTTTTGTATTTCACAATATATAAATAAGTGGGAGGAAATAATGCCTCATATTGTTAAAAAGTTCTCAGGTGTCACAGCAAACCAGTCACTAGCCATCAATGAACTGATTTAAAATTGGCTTAAATTGGCATGTTTTGGCTTGAGTGGTCACTGAGTTAAGCTGTTAGACTTCTATTCATGGCCCAAGTCTAACCAGTTCATTAGTTCGTTTGTTCATTTCATTTTTATACAACCTAAAAGCTGAGGCTGTGTGTGTGGTTCACCAAGGATAGCACTAAGAGTTGTATGTAACATGTCATAGTTACTAAATAGCATAATTCACATTTCTAATGGCAGCATTGGTCATCTAATGCATTGTGTATCCACATGTTATGCTAAAATATATATATTTGATAGATAGAGCTCATATTTAACTTTCTTTTTAACTTTCTTTTTGCACAAACATAAATGTTAAAAGAGAAATAAAGGTTAAAGATTTAATAAAAATATTCATTTGGATTCATAAGTCATATGAATTGGAGTTATTTAAATCTTCACTCCTTTTCATGTTTCACATTAAAAGAAAGCACTTTTAAATCATACTGATTTTGATGGATGAGATTTAAGCATATGTTTAACTCTTCCTTTAAAAACAATAGAACTTAACTGTGCTTTGGTTGGATTATCTGCTTAAAATATGCTTTGGCCCTAAATATTTGCACCAGTGGTCTATCTGTACCAATAATGTACAATTGGTATTGTAATACTATATTTTGTGAATTTCTATGAAACATATGCTTGTTTAAATTGTGAAGCTCTTAATATTAAATTTGGGTTATGAGAGCTAAAGATGCCTTCATCATTTCAAAAGGAAGAATTTAGCCTCTTGGAAAAACAAACAAACAACAACAACAAATCAAAATGTTGCCAAAACAGTTCAACAGGTTGCTTTTAGAAAAGTTACTCACTGGCTGCAATTCTAAATGAACAAAACAATATACTTTACTTCTTTTAATGATTCAGTACTTTGTAGATCTGGAAGTACTGTGTACATCTGGCAGTACAGCATGATAGTTGAGGGTCAATGATCCAAACCAAATTTGCAGGTACTATAAAAAGTACCTTATTCTTTGCCATAGACTTTCCAACCAATTTCTATTATTTCCTCAAGTGTTATTATTGTTGTTAATGACCTGCAGTTTAACAAATATGAATCAAAGGAAAAATGGTCTGAATAACTAATGATGTGCATGTACATACTTTTTTCTGTACACATCTCTGTATTTTCTGGATAGAGTTTCTTGTGTTTCCCAATATGTGACACTCTATGCACGGCAATGTGTTTTACTGTAGTACAAAAGAAATCAAACCATTTATTCAGCCCAAATAGTTATTCAGCTATACATGATAAGTAATATACTGGTACGTACTAATACACAATTATAGCTTTTTGTGGTTTCATGAGGATTTCAAAGCACAATGATTGCCATATTTTAAGATGTCTGGTTTATAAAATCTTGGCTATGTATATGTATGTCTGCATGCATGTACAGTATTTAAAATGTACCAGACAAGTGACGAAGTGTCACCTGTGGCCTCATTTCAGAAGATATGAGTCTGGATACATAAAGTTCAGCTGTTTCAAGAATCTGTCCTTAATTTTAATGGCTGGAATTCTCTTTCAAAATCCAGCTCTAAAAATGAAACTAAATAAAAAAATGGTTTTCCATTCCAGTTGGATAAAAACAACTGTATTACCACTCAATTTCTTTCTTTAGGTGTCAACATTTTTAAAAATGTAACTATTTATAATTTCAAATGATGTTAAAGTTCAACATTATCACTGCTAATAATGATTTTATCATTTCTTTTCTATAACTAACCAAGCATAATTGTTGACACCTGGCACTTTGGCTGGGCTTCGTATTCAGCAGATGCCCTGCGGCAAGTTTGAAATGAAGAACCTTCCTCTCCAGGTGGTCTAGCACCTGCAGCTTGTGGTGTTTGGTTGGTTATGAATGCATTCACTGGCACCAAGTGCAGAGACTGATTGTTCACATCTCTTTCTTATCAGCAGCTTATGATCTGGGAGATGATGTATTCTTTTACTTCACAATAAGCCAGGCTTCAGATCTCTTTCCTCTGTTGCATTTGATATGAATGTTGTTGCCAGGTGACACATCATACGAAGCTTTGACTGAGTAATGTGTGTTGTTAAAAGGTTCATAAACTATCTGTGCCTTTTTAATCACACTTCACTACTTTTCTAAAGGCTGGCAGCTCTCAAGATTAGATGTTTGCCCGAGCAGGAACAATAGTTCTCAATGGCCACTTCTCCAAGGATAGCTCTGGCCAGAACCCAGGCATTTTTTTTAATGTTCTGATTTGGAAAACATGGGGGGGGGGGATAATCTCAAGGAATATATCTTCTTTCTTCAAAAAAAAGTTTGGCTTTACTGTCAGGATGATTTCAAGTTTAATGTGGGGAGAGGGGATTTTTTTTTTTTCTTTTGGTAAACTGGCTCTCAGTATGAAGCACCCTGGGAATACCTGTAGCTCATGGGTTTCTATCTGAATGGCTGGCTTCAGACAACGTGATAACCCACACTCAAGAGCTGAGGATAAGTTGAGGATGGGTTACTATTGAAACATGGGTTATCATGTTGCCTCTGTTGCCAATCACAGCACCCCAAAACATCCCAAAAGTAGTTGGCCAGGAGGAGGCCACATAGGAAACAACCACAGCCATATTGAATTTCCTGTCTCAGAAGGGAGTGGGAATAAGAATAAAATGAACTTTGCGTAACCCACAACCAACTAGCCTGACCTCAAACAGAGTAATCAAAGGGGCAGTGGAAGCTAGTTATAGCCACCATTAATATTACAAATGTGCAGGGAGACACGGCAAGCCTGTGTGAATCTCAAGCAGATAAGAAATAGACATGGGAAATGTCCGGTCCTTGACGGAAGAGAGGACTCTTTGAAGCTAACAGCAGGGTGGGAGGGTATATATATATATTGACATATTGATGCATTAGATGTGTATTAAGTGACCTAATTGCTTACACAGAGTATAAAACGCATGTACTGGGGTGCAACTTTTGAGACTCTGATTTGGGAAAGCTTCATTCCCCCTCTGTCTCCGTTTATTCCAAAGTGCACAAGAATAAAACTGTTTTTGGACTCTAAGCCTAGTCTCAGGCTCCTTTTGGCTTGGGGTCTGAGGTCCACCCAGGCTTGCTCTTGCTGTTGCCTGGCTGAGCTCAGTAACACCTCAACCTAGCTAGAAGGTTTTTCTTAGGACAACTTTTATGACAAAGGTCATAAAACAGGCTACACAATTATCAGTTGTCCAGAAATCTTCACTGGACAATATTGTAAGCAATGCAAAAAGAGTGAGCCAGAAGTGGGTGGGGAGAAAGATGTTTGTGCTGTGAAGCCTGCATTTGCTTACAGTCCTTATGTGGAAAGTAGAAAAGGGCTGCAGATATTCAGGATAGCCTGTCCAAAGATTAAACTTGAATCCCCAATTTGCCTCCCAATAGTTTTAAGGAGCCTCCCAGTGGTTACTGGAATGAGGTGGGAGGGAGACTAATAAAGAATTGCTGAATCATGATTTTAAAAATATAAAAATCCATCTGTTAACTCAACAGATTAGGTGAAGCACACATATTCCTTGGTAGGTGATAAAAGGAAGCAGAGAGAACCTAGACAGTTTCTATATTAGCAAAGCTGAAGGCATTTTCAGATGTTACATCTGTAAAAGAGAAAAGAGGTTAAAAGAGAAAAAAAGTCAATGGAAACCAAATAGACAATAGTAAGTTCTATGGATGTGTGAAATTGTACATCTCTTTCATCTACTAAGTAAAGCTACCAGTTTGGCTTTCATTGTAAATATTTTTGCACATTCCACATGTCCTTAAGTGGGAAGAAGTTCCAAGGGCAGCATGGCCAGGATTTGGTTTACTTGAGGACAGTGACTCAAGTTATTTTCAACATATTTACAGTGTACAGAAGCACACAAGTGGACTATATGCAGAATGAAGAAACAGACATTTCTATCAGAGAGTAGATTCATTACCTCACCTGATATACTTTCAGTTTTCTGCTCTCTCTAAGGTCTGGGACTGGCAGAGAAGATGTTTGCATTTAGAAGATTACAGACTTAATCCTGGCAATTCCAGGCAAGGCAAATTATTCCAAAATCCTGGAAGGCTGTAGCCACTCAGTATAGACAATACTAAATTCTATGTGTGTGTGCAGGCTTAGTGTAGGACAGCTTCCTCCCACCCCTCCTCCATTTCTTTTCTGATCCCCTCCTCTTTTTTCCTCTTTGATTTCAAACTGCAAAACTGCTGTTTATATTGATTTAATATTCCACCTTTCCATGGAAGAGGAAGATGGTTAATATTAAAATGAACATAACAGAAAAACAATTAAAAGCACAGTAAAATAAAAAGCACAAAGCACTTAGAAAAACCTTCTAAGTTTTAGAAGACTGTCTTAGGTGCTAAAAGCCTGCCTGAAAGGGGGGGGGGGGGGGGGGAATGCCTATTTACAGGAGGCCGACACGAAGTGGGCCAACCCAGCTTTTCTCAGCAAGAAGTTGCGCGCACACACACACACTCAAAGTAAGAGATGTGGTGTGTCTTCTCCAAACTCTGATTCAACTCTGATTCAAGGCCACTTAAGAAAATTGCTTGGGCATCTCCCAAACATTGTGTCCCATCACCTTAACATCTAAATATGAGAATTTTCTCTCAGTTCTGATAAACTATTGACATTTGAAATCTGTTCATAAACATGAGGGAAGGAACTTGAGATGGAAAACATACAAAAGGAAGAGTGACACTGGCAGATTCCCACATCTTGGCTTTGAGTGCTTAGCTGTTAAAAGTTTGGATTTGAATTGCTCTGTATTCAACCATGCTCACATTGCTGAATTAAGTTTATCAGTCCTTTTTCCTTGTGGGTTTTCATGACAGGAAGGTACATCATAGTCTTCCCTATGCTAGGAATAGTCTACATGCCAAGTTTGGTTGTTGCAGATAGAAGACAATTTCCTTAGTTTGCTGTGGGAACAACTTAACAAAATGATCAAATTATTGCATTTGTATTTGGAAACAAAGGATTGAGACTGAAACAATCCAAATGCGGTAGAAGGTGAAAGTGAAAAAATCATCATATCTGTGTTCATTGTGAATATAAAACAAACAGCTATCATTTATGAGATAACTATGGATGACCATTGCAGACAAGGGACAGAAAACTGCACAAAGTTGCTTCAGCATTTATGGGAAGCTGTCAGCTTGCCTGGGAGGAAGAAATATAGAAGAAATTGTAGCTTTTTCTTACTAATTTACAATTTGGCCAGAATTTGTTTGATTAAAATCTCACCTACATTTGCAAATTTCTTTCTAAATGGGATGAATTGTAGAATACCTATTTGTGTAATAAAGAAGTCAGGGAATATTGACAATATAGCGGTCTTAGGACATAATTATGAATGTAGAATGCTGCCCTATGAAGATTTGGAGGGATAAGGTTAATGTGATAACTAGTATCTTTTTCTGGTGTGCAGTGCTTTAGTTTTAGAAGGAACGAATAGAAAAAAATATTCATTACTTTTTTTCCCAAAGTGTTGACCAAGCAAACATGTATCTTATTCTGTTACATAGCCATAGTCTACCATGTTACTGTACTTCTGTACTGCTTCCATATATAGCAAGCCAAATGTAATGATGTTTACAAATTAATTGGGGATTTTAGAATGTGCTTAATTTTCCAAAGAACTTTTAAGCTGGCCAACACACATTTTTATTTCTGCCTTAGAAAAGTGAAGGATCATTTCCAACAAGGTGCTGTACTGCTAGGAAGAAGATACGTTGCATCTAATACTAGTTGAAGATGATTCTTCAGTGTGGTGTAGTGGTTAAGAGCGTGGGACTGGGACTCAGGTGATCTGGGTTCTAGTCCCCGCTCAGCCATGGAGCCAACTGGGTGACTTTGGGCCAGTCACAGACTCTCAGCCCAACCTACCTCACAGGGTTGTTGTTGTGGGGATAAGATGGAGGAGGAGATGTAAGCTGCCTTGAGCCCTTTGTAGGAAAAAGGCAGGATATAAATAAATATAAATAAATAAATAAATAAGAAGTAAGGAACAACTTTGCAAAGATGTTACATTTGCAATTTATTATTTCTTGACTCCATCTCATTCTGTTATGCATTGTTTTAAGAAGAGATGATTAGCATAGCTTACTCTTTGCAGTCTTTATGTAACTTGTAATTCTAGTTTTTGAAGGGGTTATCACCCAGAAATAGTTTGATAGTTCCAGAAGAACTGATACTAGGAACATCAGGTTAATTAAGGAACAACTGTGCTGAGTTTTTAATGTAAATAATATAGATGATTTACCTATTACATGATTGTAAAAGGTACATTTGTCAAAAGAATCCACCTTAGTATCATCTTGAATATGGAAATCCTGGTCAGAGTGGATGTGCAAAGCTTTAATTGCATGATTAATGATTAATCTTGCAGTATTTTGACAATCTGCATGTTTGACTATATGTTTGCAAAACCTGATTTTCTTTCATTTGTTGTTTTAGATGATTGCTAAATAACCAAAAACTAATGATTGATATTTCAAATGAAAATGAGACTGATTTGTGACATTGCCTGTATTTCTTCATCTATAGTTAAAATTCTATACCAGTTACTTCAGAGCAATCCCCACTAAATTCAGTGGATTTTTCTTCTGAGTAGACATGTATAATAATGGCACAACCAGCTTCATTCTGCTAGATTGCAGAATGAGGCAGTTGCTTCAGGCTGCAGATGCTGGACAGTGTGGAACGGCAGTTTGCTTCTCGCTGCTTGAGTGAGGACAATGCTATATATGCTATGCACCCCTTAAGCTACCCTGGTGCCATCATGTAAGCTGGTGGGAGGATGCTGTCCTACCAACACAGCTGACATGAGATTCAACTTCCAGTCCAGCTGGTTTCTGCTGATAGAAAGAGGGAGGGAAGCACCTCCTTATTCTTTGCCTCAGGGAGCAAAATGTTTTCAGCCTACCCTGAGCGCTATCTTGTATATTAATATCAGACCTTCTGTCCAGAAGCAGGCACTGAACAACTGAACTGAAGCTTAGACCCATGTGGTTTATTTTTCTGTACTTTAAATATAAGTTATGATATTGTTTTCTTTTCTCTAGCAGCCTTCCAAATTTACTGCTAATATGAATTGACTACGTGTGCAGAAAAGACAGATGTGTTATAGTGAATTTTAACAACAAAAGTAAATATGAGTTGTTTTTAATTCAACTTGAAAAAGCACAGCAAGGAACTTCTGTGCAACCATGCCATTCAGTGTTTTAGGATTTGCACAGTGCTCTGATTCTTCTGAGCTGATATATGATGGTGACTGTGAGTTGTGAAGTCTTGATTCAAATATCATCTCAACAATGTAGCCACTAAGGCAAGTCATAATCTTGCACTTTCAACCCCTACCTACAGTATGTGGGGAAAAAATATTGACAGGTCAGAGGCAAGATGTGTGAAGCATTTGACATCTCTGAGGCTACAAGCTTCATAGCTGGTGCTAAACCACAATAAGTGTGTAAGTTAATAGGACTTATTTCTGAGGCAACTTTGTTATCAAATGTTTGTATACAATGAGGTACCTGGATGGCATGCCTTGCATCCTTTAATTAAAAACTGATGATGTACCTCCGTAGATATCAGGGATATTTTTCCTAAATGGAAGAATGAATGAAGAGACAATAGGCTGGAACTGAAGGAAGTCAATGATTTATGATGTGAAAGGGATTCAAGAATTATTGGTTAGGTAAGACAGGATACTGTGGGTCCAGGGAAACTAGTACTTGGTAATGCAGCAAAATATGAGGCAAAGGAAAGAAAAGAACAGTCAATAAAGGAACAGGGTTGTAGTTGGTTTCAGACATGTAGTGAGCCTTTTCAGGTCAGAAGCAGTCCAAAAAGGCAGTACAGAAAAATAATAGAAAGAGAAGGGGCGCTATATCAAAGAGTGCAAAGATAGCTTATCTATCTTAGCAAGCTCCAGAGTTTTTTTCTCAATAAACGTTAAAAAAGGCTGGGTCTGAACCCTTGTAGATTACTTTGACACTATGTTGACAAATTTAATTATTGATTTCTTTCACATTCATCATAGTATTTATGCTTATGTGCTTTGAATTTTTAGAGTCTTCATTTATATCTTTGTTTTTGTGGTTGTTAGTCATGAAGTTGTGTGCGACCCATTCTTTCTGGCGCTACTAGTACTAGCCCTCTGCTCTTCCCCAGTAGCATATTGGACACCTTCTGACCTGAGGAGCTCATCTTCCGGCGTCATATCTTTTTTCCTTTTGGTACTGTCCATGGAGTTTTCATGGCAAAGATACTGGAGTGGGTTGCCATTTCCTTCTCCAGTGGATCATGTTTTGTCAGAGCTCTCTGCTATGACCTGTCCATTTTGGGTGACCCTGCACGGCATAGCTCATAGCTTCATTGTCACTTGGGTGCCTTTCTTTCCTGTATATGTAGACAGTACACAGGAACTCAATATGTGCACAGTATGCCACTAGGAATTCAAGAATCCTGGATTTTTGAGAAAGCATGTAACAAAGGGAGACAATTTTCTCTCTGTGAGACCTCAAGTTCTAGAATATGCAATACAACTTCATGTGTTCTCTCTAGAGTTGGTTCAGCTCAAGGATGTTGAGAAGGTGCTTGAGTAAGTTTGTGTAGCCATGTTCTTAGCAGATCCTTGCCCCCTTGGCTTATAAATGCTAGCAGGAATGGAACAGCGAGCTGGGCCAGCAAGGTGATCAATGTCTCTTTATGTGAGGGAGTAATCCCATTCTGCCTCAAAGAGATAGTAGTGAGGCCATTTCTGAAGAAACCCTCTCTTGACCCAGAAGAACAAATGATTTTAGGGCAGCAGCAAATGTTGTTTTCCTGGGCAGTTTCTTGAGTAGGTAGTGGCCAACAAGCTGCAGGCACTCATGGAGAAGAGTGATTATCTGAATCCATTTTAGTCAGGGTTCAGGCCAGTTCTTGGTGAAGAAATGACTTTCTTCACCCTATTGCATGGCCTATGTCAGGAGTTTGACTGTGTCGATAAACTTGGCTCTTTTGGTGACTTTTGATAACATAGTATCTTCCTGGGACAACTCTCTGAAGTAGAATAAGATGATATTACATCACAGTGATTCTACTTCCACTTGGATGTGGTGCTTGGTATACTGGTATGGTTCTTGGTACATTGTTCAGCCTCACAATCTTTTATATGTTTCTTCAGGGACCAGTATTGTTCCTCCTTGGTATTCAACTTCTACATGAAATGAGTAAGTTGGGCAATCCGAAGTTATGAAATCTATTGTCATCAGTAGACTAACACTGCCTGTGACAATAGATTAGGTGGATCAGAGTTGAAATTGAAGCTTAATCCATACAGGACTGAGGTGCTCTTGGTGGGTGGTTTCTCTAACTGCATGGAGAATGCTCAATGTGTTCTAGGTATACTCAGCTGGAAGGAGAAAGTCTGTTACTTGTGAGAGCTTGCTGATCCATATTTGTCACTCAAGACTTGGCTGGTAGTCCAGCTATAGCCCTATCTGGACCAATGTAGCCTGGTTTTAGTAATCTGCACTCTGTAATATTTAAACTAGATTACTGCAATGTGGTCTACTTGGGATGCCCGTGTGTAAAATAACAAATTAACTGTGGTCCAGACATTCCAAACACATAAATCCAGATCTGGCCCACTTCCACTCACCACCTTTATGGTTCCAAGCCTGATTCAAGGTACTATTTTTAACCTATAAAGCCATATATTGCTTTGTACAATGTCAAATGGAATACCACAATCTGTCTGGACACTATGCTCAACATCTTTTGAATACCACCTCCAAGGAAGGTTTAGCTCATGGCAATAAGAATATGGGCCTTTTTTGTGATGACCTCCAAATTATGGGATGACTTTTTTAGGAATGGAAGAGCAGTTATTCTTGGTTTGCTCCCCAGGGTCAGGGTCACACCAACTCTTTGGATGAGGACTTTCACAGCTAGAAAATGGGGAGTGTGGCAGAGAAGAGAACAGAGAAAGGTAAGGTTATCTTAAGGTCACCATCTACACATGCTCAGGCAGACCATTGGAACAAGCTGAGTTTGGAAGTGAAGGGAAGGGGCAAGGAAGAAAATGTAGATGTGCCTGGTCTGCTCCCTGGCCCCATGAACCTGGTGTCAGGCTAGAAGGGCTACCCAGTTAGAGCCTGGGAGGCTAGCCCTTCTCTGGAGGGGCTGGTCCAGAGGGGTGGAGCTCAGAGTTACTGAAAAGGAGGGTTCTTGGAAGTAGTTTCTAGTTTGGGTTCAACAAATTGCTTTGTCCATGTACAGAGACTCAACTCCTTGTAGCTCTAATTTCTTTGCTATGAATTGAAAGTAAAGAGCTATTTTGCAAAGAGACCATTATTTTGAAATGAAGAAGGGGAAACCCAGCTCCTAACAGATTTCTCCACTGAGGCCTGTCTGGTGCCAACTTTCCTATTTTTGGCACTCAGTTAAGGCTGCCCTCCTTGCCAAGGCATTTACTAACTGCAAATAGCACACAGGGGTAGGGGCTCCTGCCAGCTGTTTCTCTTGTATCTGGTGGCATAGCAATGAGGACTTTTTGTTATTTTAGTTCTTAATTGTCAAAATGTTTAAAAATCTATTGTAATTTTATGGAGTTTTTATTGTAGTTTTATTTTATATGGTATTTTATTGTATCATTAACTGTTGTTCACCACCCAGTGAGCTTTGGCTACTGGGAAGCATAATAAATAATAATAATCCTTCTCTAGAGAAGGATCCAGACTAACAGCTTCTTTTGTCTGATATTGTTTCTGACAGTTTCTAGAAAATCTCATGAGATCATCTAAGTTTTTATATATACTTGGAGAGAAATATGATTGCATAAATATGATATGATTTACATGTGATTTACAATTTAGCTTTTTTCTTCATAGCAATGGGCTTAGAGTGGAGATATGCCGATATGTCCATATCCATGGATTTCTTCATTTTCTCACTACGAAAAATTCTGTGGGAACTCCAGAAGGAATTAAAAGTTTTGTGCATATGATAACAGAGGTTTGTGCACAGTTTAGAATTTCACACAGTACTTTTTGCAAATGTTTTTCAAATTTGCACTTCACCATCACAGATTATAATGCTAGCCTAGACATGTACAAATTTCCAACTACACATTACATTATGTTTTCTGGATTTATCCCATAAAACTTGTGGAAGATTCTGGACGGGTAAAAGAATATGGCCATCAATTTGGATGGCTTTAAGGGGAAAGGGTGTGTGTGGACAAATTCATGGAAGATAAGCAATCAGCCCTGATAGCTATATGCTACCTGAGGTATCAGAGGCACTATGTCTATGTACAGCAGTTGCTGAAGGACATGGGTGCTATTGCTCTTATGTTGTGTAACTGGGTTTCCTACAGATGGTTGTGACAGAATTCTGGACTAGATGGACTGATCCAGCTGGGTTCTCCATACATTCTTGGTTTTGTAAGGGTATAAAGTAAACTTCAATTTTTTGTTTATTAAACAAATACAGTCCACTAGTTCTTCATAGACTCTATCACTACCATGTAGTGTGGCCTTACATAGTTCAAAGTTGGTATCCCTAACCTGAATCAATCAATTTTTAGGTTTGTAGAGTGGGGTGGGGGATTGAAGTTTTTCTTTGTAAATCCACACATAGATATAAAATGTAGATACAGACAATAAAAGATTAAATTGACACTGAATATAAAATATGAAAATGGGTATTAATGTATTATGTGTGAGAGATGTGGATCTCTTGACAAGCACATCATATTGCAGTCTGTACACATGCTAATTTATAGTAAACACTGCATATTTTGTAACTTAGCATTATCTTGTCACAATAGTGGACTCAATATTCTCTGAAAAACATTGTCTTCACCATTTTGTCTGTCCATCTTTCTCTATCTCTTTTTTCATGGACATTGGTGGTACATAAATCAGAAGTTTTAGGAAGTTGGATACTAGAAGCACCCTGCTCTGTAGAAAGCTAGTAACTGGCTTTAAAATGGCAGTTATAAATGCAGAATTAGCACATTCATCCAACTTTCCTCATGCACAGGGCAACTGTATGCCCATTAAACATCTGAAAAGGGAATTAAAAAGGACATCAAAGCAGCGGTAGTCCAGGGAATGAATGGGGAGTGTTACCCTTCTTGGCCACTAGCTTCCTAGATCACAAGACTTGTAAGCCACCCTTTCCCATTGCCATTTTAGGTATAGGAGAGCTCATTCAAAGGAGACATGTTGAGATTTGTTTGTTGGTTAGTTTGAAAAGTCATAATCTAGATTGATTTGGTCCTTTATTTCTTGAAAAGTGTTCCCCTTCCCTATTCTACAGCAAATATTTTTTACACCTGAAGAGATCTTTGTATACATGGGGGCTAATATACGGGCAGCACAGAAAGCCAAATCTGAATGTGAATTTCCTAGACAGCATTGTTGCATTTATGTGCCATCAAGTTGTCTCTGACTTGCAAAGACCCTATGAATGAAAGCCATCCAAAATGTTCTGTCCATTCCTACTATTCAGCTCTACAACATTCAAGGTTAAGGTTTCCATTATGGATTCAATCCTTCTCATAGTTGGTCTTCCTTTTCTACTTCTGCATTCAACTTTTCCTCACAAGATTGGTTTCTCCAGTGAATCTTGCCTTCTTATGATGTGTTCGAAGTGTGACAAGCTCAGTTTCATCATTTTTGCTTCTAGAAAAAGCTCTGGCTTGATTTGATCTAGGATCTACTAGTTTCTCTTTCTTTCAGTCTAGTTGGTTCACAAAGCTCCCTTTGAGCACCATGTTTTGATTTCATCAATTTTTATCAATCATCTATCTTCTTTGTCCAGCTTTCATTCCCATACACTGTGATTGGGAATAAAACAGTTTGGATTATCTTGATCTTGGTCTCCAGTAAGTAATATATCCTTAGATATTTTCTAGTTCCTTCATTGCTACCCTTCCAAGCCACATGCTTCTTCATATTTCTTGGCTGCACCCACTTTGAATTGATGAGTGAGCTGTGTACAGTTGCTTCCTCTGCCCCTTTTATTGTTCTCTTCGATGTCCTTGCACTGATCATTGAAAATTTTTTTGGCTGTATGTGCATTCAACATTCTCACACTACTTCTGTCACCTTTTGCTTCTGTTTCTCAACTGTTCTTTGCAACTATGAATATTACTTCTGTCATCCATAGAGAGTTTTTACTTTCTTTTTGCCACAGGAATTGTCTTTTGGCCTTCCTTCCTAATGATGTCTCTGGTTTCAGTTCACATTTCTTCTGCTTGCTGTCAATTAAGTTGAGCAATACAAATCTGTTTTTTATGTGAACTTTAAAATTTTCAGGAATTTTACTTATGTTATATTGTGGCACTCTGGTTCCATTTGTGATCACTGTTTTTTAGCTTGACTGATTTTTGAAAAGAGCTGATATTCACTACCACTGTCTGTTCCTCGTCTTATTTTGACAGCAAAAATATAGTTTCTCTACTTCTGATTCCAAATATCTATTTGATTTCTGTATTGGCCATCTGGTGAAGACCATGTATACAATTTTCTGAGAAGTTGCGTGAAGTACTTATTTGCAATTAACAGATTACTTGCTTCACAAAATTCCACAAGCCATTCACCTGCTTGTCCCTAGGATATTTTTTCTACAGCATTTGAACCCACTTCATTCCGTGCTTTCGCATTCATTCCCTGGATATCTAGGATTAGTAGTGTATCTTGTTCTGGTTTGTTATCAATTACCTCTTGAACACCTACATAAAAGTTTTTGATTTCTTCTTCTTTAGCTATTTGAATGATGTTCATGTTGATAGGTTTTCCACTAATTCTGATTGATATTATTCAGTTGGATTTTGCTTTATAGCCTCTTATTGCATGTGCTGCAACTTTCCTAAGCATTAAAGACATTTCATTTCTTCTGAGTTCATCATTTCCAGAGTAAACCACTTTCTGTTTGTCTTATTGGAAATGTCCCGTTCCAGTTCAATATAGTTCACTTACATTAAGTACTGTGATGTTCATGCCTTCCATTTTTTGCTTTATGATTTTCAGTTTGCCTTGATTCAGATTTCTTGCATTTCATGTCCCAGTGTCATGTGTTATGCAGCATTAGAGTTTTCTTTCGCCTCTGTGAATGTCACCCACTAGACTTCATTTCAGTTTTAATTTAGTAGTGTCATTAGTGCCAATGCTGTTCATATTTGCCCTTTGTCCTTCCTCAATCAATTGCAGTGCTTACTAATCTGGGAGTTTCATCAGGCACTGTCTCTTATTTTATTTTGGGTTGTTTCATCACAGGGTTTCTGAAGTGAGAAAATTCACAAGCACATTACCAGAGTAAGCTTGAGTGTCACTACCATTGTTTGTGAAAGATCCTCCATCAGTGTCATCTTCAACTACCATAACTGCCCAATCGCATCCTTTCAAAAGTTTTTCTGTCCCCATGACCATTAATGAGATCCATTCTCTTTTTTGCTGATATGATATTACTCCTGAATTGGGTGGATGCATCTTAGTCTGGTGTTTCAGCCTTGAGCATTCTGCCTTGAGTGACCTTCTAAGAGGCCAGCCTACTGAGACTATTCTGGCTTCCTGATGACTGCTCTCAGCTTCTTTGACATTCTCAAACTCCCTCACCATGTTAAGGTGTGGATCCAAAAGGGAACCTAGACAGTATAGAAGCAAAGAAAAAGATAATTGAAAAAACACATTTTGCTGTAGCATTTATATTCAAAGTAATCTGCACTGCACTAAGGATATATAAGACTACAGAAAGCTTGATCTGGCCAAGACTTTATTTATGGTGAGGGAGCAGGGCAGAATAAAAGTGGTATGCTCTCTGTTTCAGTCCAAAGGTCTTGTTCTGGAAAACCAGGCAACATAGTCTCTACTGGTTTCCAAGGCACAATCCTAGTCCTACTTTGGTGAGCAGTGATTCAGGAAGTCAGCTACCAGGGTTTCTCCCTTTTGTACTCTGTCACAACCATAATGAATATGGGCTTAGTCAACCATTAAGATCTTTTGAGAAGCATTAAACAGCCCACAGAAGGTCACCAGATATAGCATGTCAACCAATCGTCTCAGTGGTTACACCCTCATGTAATTTGAACTACATTTGAGAGGCTAAAATAGCAGTTTTAAATGCTTCATGAAATTTCATTTGTTCAGGCAGACTTTGTCTGGGCACTGTTGTGATCATGTTCCATTGCTTGTTGTGTAACTTTATTTAGTTTTTAAATTTTTCACTATTTAAGTCTTGTCCTACTCTTTTTATGCTGTATTTAAAAATTTGAATCTATTAAATGGATAGATGTATTATAATAACAAAATAAATAAATGCAAGGAAAACAGTCCTAATACATTTTCTTTAAAATCTTTCAAATGAGAGTTCACTGATTAACCAATTCACTTGAAAATATGACTATTCATAGAGTCATGATTCTCTTTGAATCAATTTAGACTTCTTATTGAATTGTATCACATTACATGATTAGGGGCACATAACATAGAAGAAATAATTTGGGAGGGAACAATTAATATAAACATAAATTAAATCAGGATGGAGTATGGAAAGGTATGAGAGACCCTGACGGGTTTGCAATTTTTTTGTCCTGACCCTGAAAAATCCACTTTCTGCCAAACCCCTGACACTGACTAGAAAAAGCTGTAAAATAGCACAAAAAGATCAAATGTGGGAGAATAACCATAATAATACCATAATACTTGATAACAATTGTCTATGTCCTAAACACTTGTGTTAGGTCAAAATTGCAGGAATGCTCATATAGAAGAAAGTTTTACAACATGGCTGACTGAGGAATGTTGGGAACTGCAACATTTTCTTTCTATTTTTAAATCTAAACATTAATAGCATTATGTTCTTCACAACAGACAGAAAAGGGGGCTAACATGGGACTCAGGAAAGGGAGTTAGTATTTATGGTATTTTACTTCCCAATCATGTCTATAACCCTTATCACAGAAACACACACACACACACAATTACAGCATATATGTTATATTGCTTTTTTATCATTGAAATTACATTGAGAAATAATTTGACTGTCAATTACAAGTTTAAATGAAGTTGCTGGACCAGAAGTAAATTAATATTGATTGCAGGTTGAATATATTGAACAGATATATTGAACCCAGAAGATCCTGGGTTATTGAGGGAGGAACTGCTCATAAACCTATTAACACAAAGATTTAATTAAAATGTTACGATTTTTAACAGCAAATGCAATACGAGATAGAAGTCAGTGAAGGTATCATTCTGCTATTTTGTAACAAAAAAATCAATAGGCAAATTACAAGTACCAGCAATTTTAGAGTAGATGACTGGGCACACTAATATAACTTGCAATTGTGATTCCAAACATCAAAAGTAAGGCTGGCTGTTAAAAGCTGTACTACTGTTATTCCTTCTTGTGCAGCCAATGAAAATCACAAAACCTTTGCTGTCTTGTGATTATATCTTTCTCCCTTGAAGGATGGTACTTTCTTGGGTAATATGCATTTTTTTAACACTACAACTAGGACTGAACTATTTGTCCAGCACAGAGGATGATCCTTGTGTGTAATTCTATGAAACTGCCAATCAGAAACACCTAGGACTTTCAGAAATACTACTTCAGTGATAATCTTAGTTCAGATGGTCTGTAATTGTATAGCATGATCCAAAGTGATAAATTGTTGGCAATATACTTTCAGCATGAATTACTTCAGACTGAACTGAAGCAACTCTCTGTATGCATTTTTCTATAAATAGATGAAGTCATGAGAGTTTCAGACTTGCCGGATAACTTTTTTTAAGTCTCACACATATTCTTGTTCAGATTAATATTCTGAATGAATATTGAGATTGAATAGAAGCACTGTGGAAAGATTTTGCTCTGTCTCTCTGCTGAAGCAAGCATTTTGTGTAACTTGCTTATGTCTTAGTTCACCATCTGCCAAAATGAAAATAATGCCAGAAAAGAGTGCGGTGACTTTAATGTAACTACTGACTGTAAAGGATTCCTTAGGTATTGTAATGCTGTTTGAACACAGAAGGTAGGTATACAAATGTATTCTTTCTGAACGAGATGGCCTATCTATTTTCATTATATATAAGCTTGACACCAACCTAATCATATTTCTCAACTATGTGTAATGTTGTCTTTTGCAATCTTCTTGCAAAGATGAGTGCGGGGGAGTGAAATCCTCAGTATTTTATGACTTTTTGGGCACCATCTCAGGGGCAATAATACTATACTCATGCAAATTACTTTTGTTTTATGGAGTCTACAAAAGTTGCACAGTACTGCAAAAAAGTCAGGATGGGATGCCTGCCTTGTGCTTTGTTGTCCTTTTTAAACCTATTTGAGAAAATACAAATTTATATCTCCCAATATTGATTTGGTGACTGCAGTAAAGGCATTATTCAACTTTACACAATTAGAGAAAGAATTTGCAGGCCAACAAATTGTAAGCCACCTAAAATTATGTCTTCCATGTCATATGCCACCTTTTAAAATTGATTATTTTGATTTTGGTTTGCACATTGTTGTATATATCATATAAGCCATCAGATGATGTCAACATATATTAATTAACTCACTAAAAGATAAATTTTTAACCCTCCATTCTGCTGGAAAGAAGGGTTGCCCATATGGGCACATTCACTCTGGTGTCCCCAGCTATGCATGTAGAAAGCTCCAAGGTGTAGACCTACTTCCAGTACTGTTTCAGCAGATAGTAGGCTCCAAAGTGGGATGTGGGCAGCATTGGATCCACTAGATCCCAAAGCTTCTTACTTCAACTGAAAAGTGTCAGCATTTGATTTCCAAGTTACTGTATTAATTTAACTTTTTATGTCAAAAGTCTGATGGTTATGTGGTATTCCATAATGAAAGTGGTATAAAAGCTAGAGAGGAAGAGTTTCCTCATACTCTTGCTTTACATTAAAGGCATTTCTTTTCAAGGAGACTTCTGGCTTTTATATTTAGGGCATTTGCTTTTTAAATATTATCTTCTAGATCATTGCCAGTATCTACTATCAACTTTCTTTAGCCTGGCCACTGGATAGTATATGTTCAATCACAACAACAGACAATATAGAGATAAAATACCAATTTTCTGGTTCGGTTATGTGAGGACTTTATATATTTGTATGTATGTGTGTATGTATATGTATATAAAATTCTTCAGTCTTGTGTGGTCTTAAAGGATTAAGGACACAATTATAAATGTCACATTGCTTCCATAGACCTTTATTTGTCTTTCTTTCTTTGCCCACTTCTCAAATGCATTTTAATACACAAGGTGACTTTATCTATTATGTTCATATGATGAACTTCTTTTCCTCCAAAGGGAGATCACATAATGATAGCATCATTAAAAATTATTGAAAGTTCAGTTCCTACAGGATGGACTAAATCTGTGATGTCATCATGTCAGGACCATATTCACTCAGGCATTAAGAAAGAATATGAATGATTCATACAGTATAGAGTGAAAACAGAGAAAAATCATTTAAGTAATTAGAAACTTTTTTTTGTCTAGAACATCACTGCTCCCATTGTCTTCAGTAAAAGGAGAATATCAGAGTCAAAGATGTATACTTTTTGTTCTATAACAAAGACAAGCTTCAACAATTTCCATTAAGGAGATAGGAGAGTTTATATAGAGTAATGGATTTATCCACTGAACTAAACTCAAAAATAAGAACACAAATCACAGCTCAAGGAATTAAAATTCAATTGCATACAAATACTTCAAATTCTCATGTTTTCAAATAATCTATTGATGAAGGTACACAAAGTATGCCCATTAACTTAATTTGAGACATTAATACTAAAGGACTAAATGGAAATTAAAGGAATAACTTCAGATGCATATGGGCTCATCTCAGATGTACAATTTGGAAATTCAGAGGGGATGGAAAAACATCTGGGACTGAAAATCAAATAAAATGGGTTAAGTAATGGTATCAGGCTCCAAGGAAATCTATCTCTACAAAAATAAAATACAATTAACTGTTTATGCTGCAGGTATGTAACCTCTAAAGTTTAGTCAGATGTGCATACCAGCCTCTAACTGTAATATAACTGACACATTTCTTCATATGTGATGATCATTCAACAACTTTGTGAGGAGGTGTTTATAAACAAAGTAATAAGTCAAGGTATTAATCTATTTCCATTTGTGGGTCTGATATTGAAATATGGCAGGGAAAATAAGAACTACAGAGTTCCTGACTTTCTGATGTGCCTGGATGGATTTTGCAGCCACCTGGAAAGGAACACAGTTACCTATATTACAGCACTAGTACACAGTGCTTTGTTGACCCAAATTGAAAAGGGAATGAAGAACATAAATATAAGGAGGACTTCTATACACCATGATATTATTGTATAAGTTACATGCTTAAGTGCATTAATACCACCAAAGACTCACAGAAATTTATAAAAAGGTTTTTTAGGATAAAAGGTTATGACAGAGAGAATAAATAACTAAAATATAGGTGATACAATCTGTGTAATTCAATAGATTATATTTAAAGTAGAATTAATTCTCATGAACTTTTATTGCTCATGTTTTATTTGAAAAAGAATGGAGGTGGGGGGGGATCAGTTAAAAAGAGAGAAGGAACCAAAGTTTTGGAGACAGTTTTTTAGGTTATGCAACCTGCTATCCAATACAGAAAATCTAGTTCCCTCAACAGATGGCCTTACACTCATCTGGATCATATGTCATGTCACCCTATTATGGGTAATTAGCCATACTGGGTGGTTGTGTCATCCAAACACAGACTACTTCCTGCAGTGTGGGTCCTTTTCCTACAAATCATCCTGAGAATTCATGCACTGTCCTAGATGCTGTACTACCCATAATGGGTTGTTGTAGCAGCCAAACCCAGATGATGGATCCCACCACAGGGAAAGAGAAGAGGAATCTGTGAATAAGGCACTCGGTAAGAGTGGCTAAAATTAAATACATAAATATCTTGTTACTCATGGCAACCTCAGCAATGCTACCACCAGTGACAGCCCCTCCAAAATGGTCAAACAGTAAATGAGGGGGCTGTCACTGACTGACCCTTCCTTAAAAGGAAAAGGGGGCTTCAAATATTCACTTTTTATTATTTATTTTTAAAAAATATAGTCATACTTCTGTAAATGCAGGAATGTGGATTTCCACAGGTCTAAAAATGAGTAATGTCCTTGGAGGTCCCTGCAGCCTGGATATTGATCTAGAGAGGTTCCAGATACAGTTGTTCCTCTTTTTTAAATTAAATTTGGGTATGAGCATTGTCAAAAGGCAAGCTGTCTAGTCAAAATAAGGAGACAAGTGATTTTTTTTTCCTTTGAAAAGTGTGGCAGGATCCGCGAGGTTTTTAGAATCCCCCCATAGGTCCCAATGATACCAACTTTTTCACCCATTTCCAAGTCTCTAAATGTGGAAGTGGTGGAAAATGCACCCTAGCCTTTCTGTCAGGCATTTGTCAGAAGCAGGACATTCCGTTGTTGTAGATTGGCTTCAGGTATTTATTTGTTTGTTTTTTTGTTTGTTTAAAACTTTTCTATACCATCCCATACTTAACTATCTTGCAGAAACTCAACATCCAGCTATGCAATTGTTTCCAGTGTCAAACTTATTTTCCCACCAACTCTTAATATTCAACTGAAACACAGAGCCTTTAATTTAAGCTTATTACAGAGAGTTCCCTTAGAGAGTTCCCTGCTCTCTAACGGAACAGAGAACAAGTCTTTGTGCTCTTCTGTGTCATTATCCTTCAGGAAATTTGTTTGTTTGTTTAATATAGCTATGCATTTGCTTTCCGGTAGGTTAACAAAGTAGTTGAAAAGAAGAAGAAGAAACAGTATAACAATAAAATAATAATTGGTTGACTATAAGCATACTAGCTAGTCCACTCATCAGGGAAAGTCTGTATTAAGAGGTTGATATTTTACAGATGTTAAAAAAGGCTTGAAGATGGCTGCTGAAATTCAATGGGGAGCATGTTCCAGAGGATGATGGCTGAAACATAAAGGATTGCAAAAGTCTGGCAGGGAGATAAGGAGTTAAGCAATACTAAAGAAACCTTATCCTATGTAATCATTTGTAGGTTCGCAATGGTAGCTTATCAGCTGTCATTGTAGTTGTATTAGCAAAGGAGTAACACCCAGCCAGCAAAAAAGTCATTAGTAGCCCACAGCCCCATTCTGTACCCATTTCAGCTTCCAGACCAAACTCACCACTAGCCCTACATAGGATGCATCACAATAATTCAATCAATTATTGTTCTCCTTATCAATTTTCCCAGTGAAATGAGGCTTAACTACTGCAGAAGGAAGATTATTTCTTCCTGTGGCTTGAAAACTACGACCTGAAGATGATGATTACCTACTCTAACAAACGATTCAAATATCAACCCAAAAACAAACTTAACAAATGCTAATAACGAAATCTCTAGTCAGTGACTGTAGCATTCTGCAACTGAGGACTTTCTCATATCAATTCAAAGCACATTAAAACTTAGAAATGCTTAAAGAAACATTTATCAAGATTGTATAATCAGATCTGTGCTGCAAGTGTGGAGAGGAGTAAGACACCAAAACCGTAGATCATATGATTGATGGCTGTGTTGCCTTGGTGAATTCTGATTATCTGTCAAGGCATAATAATCAAGTGGCAAAAAATTGTATAGGCACTTGCCCTCTAACATTTCACAGATCAAAACAGCAATGTTTCTGTATACTTCTATAATATCCCTATGCTCATTTCTGAATGTTCTTTCAGTAGTAAGATTCATGCTGTCTATGTTAAAATAAAATTGAACATGTTAAAATTGAAAAATAAGTCCCATTGAGTTCAACAAGACTTACTTCATGTGTAGATGTCTTGCAGTTTGGAAATTTCACAGGAGAAATTCACTTGGTAACCATGATAAATGATATTCAATCATTTATGTGCACCTGTGTAAAGTATAAAAACTCTAAATGGCAACACCAACATCTTTCAGAAAAGAAAAGAAAACCTTAACTTCCAGGAAAAATATCAGCAAACATTAACTGTAGTTGGAGCAAATACCATGATAGTTGAATACATCAACAAAGTTTTACTTGGATAGATGCAAAGGACAGGGAATTGTGATGCCTGGAAAGCTACTTCAGACTCTGTGAAGCATGGTGGCATCGGAATAATGACTGTCTCACAATCCTATCTGTGTCCTCCTCCAAATCACAGAGACCATGGTAAAATTTGTCCTAGAATCTGGGATAAATTCTAGATAAGAATGGATAAGACAAGACAAGACAAGACAAGACAAGACATTGACAGACACTTAACAGCCCTTCCTCTCTCCCTGACAGCCAGCTACTCAACTATATTTGTCAGTATCTCAACTGTACCTTTCCCACTACCTGAAGCAGTAGAGGAATGAAAGCAAAAGTTGCTGTTTAGAGACAAGAAGTCTGAAAATACCTATTATATCCAAACACTGGTTCTTCTTCTACAGTGGCTTTAGTTCTGTTGGCTTTGGAGGACAGCTAATTTCATGGTGAGAACTAGACTTTTTTTTTCTTCTTCCTAGACCAAACTAGACTTTTTTTTTCTTCTTCCAATTATAACATATTAGCTATTGATTGTTTCAGATTTTTGAGGGATTGCTTAGCAAGATGTGCTCAGTGGGTCCCTACCCTCAAATATTCTGTTGTTCTCTTGCCTCTTCTTCTGCACCCCATCTGGATCAAACCCTAGAAGGGGAATGCACGTCACATAGATGGTACAGTTTATTGCCCCCACTTCTTCTGAATTGGCATAATAACGAGGAGAGAAAGCAATACATTTGATATATAGGCTCTGTGTTGGAGTGTGTAACTTGGTGGGTTCAGGTTGATGCTAACTCCAGCAGTGATATGAGGTAGGGAAGGAGACACTAAGAACTTTGTATGATAAAATGTACAGAATCTAAAGATACATCCTTTGTGTTAAAAATGACCTGCACCCATATTAAGTTCTGCTACTGATGATTTCACCATTTTGCATCCAAGGTTCACCTATGTGTCATTAATACCATGCATACTCCCTGCTTGGTGCTACTCATACTTGGAATGGACATTATAAAACCTTCACTTTTAAAGGTGTATATCAAGTCTGTTTGGATACCAGGGGAACAGAAATTGGGAGTAGTGAACAAGCAAATTTCCTCCATTGACTAAAGTAAGGCTGATTCAGTCTGCTGAAAAAGAAAATGTGCAAATTAAGAATTTATATGCTGATAAAACTTGGAACTGGGTAGGAGATGAACATGTGTTCAACCTTTTTTGAATATTTTTGTGGCTAGAGGTGGTATAATGAGTGGCAAAGATAACCATCATTTCTTTCGCTCAAAGCTCAGTTGTCTCCCTGTCCCCCAAACAAACAAACAATCAATCAAACAAACAAGGTTTGACATATTTTGGCATACCTTTTGAGCAGAGATTTTCACCATAAGATCCATGGTAGTACAAAATCTGAAGGATAATGAATTCTGAATCAACATATTAGTCCAGGGGTGTGTATCAAGTCATATCAAAATGAAGAAAAGCCAAATTCCTCAATCACCCTTAGCAATTATACCTATGTTTTACCTTAAAAAAGGACCTTAATTCCTACTAGGAAGAATGGCAAGAAACCTCAAAGTACACAAAATAAGAATGCAATGATTTTTATTTAGGCCATTGTGCTTCAAACCGAGTTGTCTTCAGGAAATTATGGGGGAAAGGGGAAGTAAAAATACATTAAAAGTTGTAATAATGAAGCATAGAAATAAAACATGGAACACTGGCATCCTTTTTCTCATGAAAGCAAAAGAAAAGGAAAGCCAACTTCCTCCTCCTCCTTTTTTTTTTTTTTTTTGTTTTTTTATTAGGCATGGGTGTACATCTTCCAGGAGCCTAGGGCCATTTCCCTCCCTAGTGCTGGCTGCTGTCCAAGAAACTAAACTAAAAAAAGTGTCTGAATCATCTGTTGGCCACCAAAATTTGGTGCCAAACAACTCCGTATTATTACAGAGCTCTAAAATGCTTAAATATAGCTTGCTTTCAAAATATATTTAATTCTTTGGGTGCTTTGCTGCAGCTAGGGATCGGTTTGGGCACTCTATAGTCACTAAAGATGCCATTTTTATGGGGATTTTATAAAAACTTAAATAAAAAGGACTTGAGTTGTGAAGATACTGCTTTGATAAATAGAAAAATCAGCAATATATTTCAAAAAGTGTTATCCAGCTAATGAAAATAAACAATGACAAGTTTTTAAAATAAAAGTAAATAAACATAATTCTAGATGAAAGCCAGTGAGCAAGCAGTCATCTGCTCCCTTTGGAAACATAGTTCAATTGAGAATTCTGTGTATGTATAATTAAGTACATAATATTATGTTAAGCATATTTTTAAAAGTCAAATTATCACTTGGATTCATCCAAGAGCTGTAATCCTATATCGAGGACCAAAACAAACTTAGTGGGGTTTCTATATAGGATTCCACTGTAAATTAGTCATCATTTACTATCCTTGAAAGTAATGTTACTTAGTTATGTTGACTCATTCATTTCTGTGGTACACAGATATAACTAACTGAGCCTGGGTCCATTCCTGCAGAAAGGATTTTTGGTCCATACAGTGAGGTTTAATTTGAGTTTAGACAAATATATTCTTCAACCATTTGATACTGCAATTTCTAGAGCTTGTTTTTCTAAGTGTATTTGTAAAGATAAAAAAAATAAATAGGTAGATACTCCTCTAGGGAATAAAACAGTTCAGAATTCATTGACCTCAATAAACATTTATCATCATTTTTCTATTGCCAAGGTCATTGTTTTACAAAGGATTAAAACCTTAAAAATACAGCTTTAAACATAACACATGTGCATACAAACAGTTGAAACATTTAACAATAAGCACACTGAGAATGGGTAAAAATTTTATCCTGTGATACCAAATTCTTGTAGGTAGAGGAAACACCTAAGATGGCATCAAAAGGATAGCAATATTGATGCCAGACAGACTTCAGTGGGAAAAGCAAAATGCAGCTGAATACTTTGCTTTCTCTGTGATTGACACTTTCCACATCTGTCTTTCTCACCTGAACCTCTGCATCATAATTAAGTCAAAGTGAGACACAGGTAAAGGGAGAAAGGAAGAATCCATCCACAAAAGCATCAAACCTGATGTGCACAGCATACTTTAAAAACCAATTTGAAATGTAATTTTCAGAAGTTTTGCAAAACAGACAGCCCTCCTTCATTAAATTGGATCTAAGCCATAATTCAGTACTATCTTATAATACTGAAAATAATATTGAAACAATGGTGAAAATGTGAATATAAATAGGGACATACAGACTATCTTCTCAATCAAAAATGGATTTATTTTTACCATTTTACTATGCTCCCCCACATCCCAATTCAGTGAGCTGAACTTCTTGATGCCTAGATGTTATTCCAAAGGAATAATGATCTCCTGTGGATCAAATAATGATCTCCTGTGAGTACTCCGGTGCTCAGGCAGTTTCACTCTTAGCAAGTGATTACCATGTATATCCTAACTGTAAGGATAGTCCTACCTATACAAAGGGCTATTCACAGAATTCTACCCTAAGCTAAATTAAGCTGATAATTTCATTATGGGCACAATACTATGACCACCCACAATCTTGCAGTTGGGACTCTGAAGATTAAATCCCAGTACTTTGCAGCTCAGAAGAACCAGGTTGCAAATGCATCTCAGAAGGGGGAAGAGTTGATGTCAGAAAGGAAGGGAGGGAAGTTGCCTGAAGCTGATGACTTAGACTGATTCCTTTCTATATCCCAGCTTCATTCATTTTCTCTTCCCATCACTGTATTTAAATGGCCAAAAATGGCCCTCTAGATAAACATCAGGGTGTGTAATGTAACAGTGACAGAGACTGCAGCTGCAGTACCTCATTTGGGCAAAGGATGCATTCAAGCCTCTGCATTCAGAGGCTTATGGGCATCACAGGTATGGGAAATAGGATTGTGACCTGAAGCATACATGAAGACTCACACTGAAAGGTGTACATGAAGCTCTGGACTGGGCATTTGTCAATTCATACACAGGTGCGCTCTCTCAAACAACTCTGCTGTAATCAGTCGGATCATGACTTAAAGGAAGGCCAGCTTTCTTTATTTTGAAACACTTCGAAATGAGAATTCTCTACTACTTATGCCACATACCCCCCCGCAACTTATTTGTTAAAAAAGCACCAAACTGAACAGCAGCCTTAAAGCTATTAAACAATAAGACACATAAAACATGACAATTGTTTTGGTTCATTAAATTAATTAGCTCCATCTTTTCATCTCATGTTCACATTAGACCTGCAGCTTTGTAGTTAGGTGCTATTTTTCAAAATCACTGTTTTCCAATCTGTTAACAAAATATTGAGAAGTTCAACACTTAATAGTAAATTTCTCATTTTAAGAGTCCAACACATCTCTCTTTTTAGAAGCAGTTCAGCCACTATATGATTAGAAAACCTTTGCTAACTTCAGCCCTCTCATCAATCTTTAACACGTATGAACTTTGTTTATGGTTCTAGCCTTCCTTTCAACAAAACAAGGGACAACTGTGATAGTTTTCCTTTAAAATTAGCCATCATTACTGCTGGTGTATGATTTCTGTCGGGAGGCCATCTTCCAAATATAAACAGCAATCCAATTCTGAGGAAGTTCTTTTCATTTTCTTTTTTTAAAACATATTCACCAACTGTACGCTTTCCCTGTGTTGCTTGAAATGATATCAATTTTATTATATTTCAAAGAAAATGAGAAATTCCCTCACATTTTCACCAAGTGAAAATAGAAAGAATTTATGCTACAAAGCAAAACATACTAACAAGACACAGAAATACAGAGTGAGGGAGAAGACCTACCTACTTACCAATCAAGAGGCAAGTGAAAACAAACATCATCTGCTCTAGAGCAAACATTGTTCTGTGGCTTATAGCAATAAATTGACTGTAATTCCACTTGCACTTTTGTGAGCATAAAACATCCAGCTTTATGGATATCTACAAGTGATGCAGGTAAGGATAATTGTGTACTTTAATAATAGTCAAAACCAGCATTTGCTTGGATCTTAAGTTCCATGTGTAGTGCTCTGTTTGTGGAAGATGGCTTTCTGACCTCTTTCAGGCTACAGGTCATTTCCCTGAAGAGCCATTATTAAGGGTTGGAGGGCTCTCATACAGTGCACTCTGGGAAGCTGCACAACAGCTTGCAATGGAAACTCATTATCCACAAAAGTATGTTCTGATCAAATGGCGATGCTTCTAGATCCAAACCATAGTTTTGAGCAAATATGCAGTGAAAACATTACAGTAACAATAATAATAATGGCGACATCTCTTCATCTAAATTTATGCATCACTTCCCAGAAAGCAGTTTCAAAGTGACTTATGCACAGAAAATAGAAATCTATGATTCTGTCAACTAAATTGAAAACCAGCATAGACAAGCCAGGATTCAATATGTTCACTTCACCTTGTCCTTGTCAACAAGAAGAGGGGGAAGGGATGGGAGAGGGAGGAAGAGGAAGAATGTAACCCTGCTCACAGTCTGGAATTAGTATCATCGAAGCAGCTCACAAATGGGAAGTGACTAATTTTCAAATGTTAGAGAGGAAAGTATATCTTTGCCTGGTACCAAAAAATGACAAAGTGAGATTCTTTGAGAAGACTGTTCCATAAAGGCCAGTTTATCAAAGAAAAGACCCATTACCATCTGACATTCCTCTTCTCTTATAGGGACAGCATAGAAAAGGGCCTCTGAAGTTAATGTTGGGCACTGGGTAGGTTTCTATGAGGAAATACAGTCCTTGTGGTGCTAGGGTCTGGAGCCATGTAGGTCTTTATAGGTTAAAATCAGGAATTTGAATTTATAGAAACATAGAAACAGAGGGAGTCAGAAGGGGTCTCCCGGGCCATCTAGTCTGACCCCTCCACTCACAACATGCCCACCATGTGCATGTCCAGCCTATCTTTGAACACCCTCACCAATGGGGCCTCAACCACCTCCCGTGGAAGCCCATCCCATACCCTCAGGGTCCTAACTGTCAGGAAGTGCTTCCTGACATCTAAATGGAACCTTGGCTCCCTGAGCTTTGCTCTGTTGGAGCGTGTCCTGCCTTCTCTGCAGGGGAGAACAGGTCTCTCCCATCTCCATGTGACATCCCCTCACATACCTGTTTGTCGCCAACATATCCCCTCTGAGGCTCCTCTTCTCCAGGCTGAAGAGACCCAGTGCCCTCAGTCTCACCTCATACAGCATTCCCTGTATGATCCCCTGTATGAATTTATCCCAAAAAGAACTTGATAACTCCTACAGGCAAGCCAGGACTGTGCTTATGTGTTCACATTGCACAATCAACAGCCAAGCCCCAAATTCTGCACTTACTTCAGTTTCCAAAACATCTTCAAAGCAGCCCAGTATTATGGTTGGATGTTACTGAAACTTAGAACACTGATGTGAGATTATCCTCATCTAAATAGGAATGTACCTACCAATTAAAGCTGGCAGAAGCTATTTGTGAAGGTCCTCAGCCAGGATGTGGGCAGCCAGAGACAAGGCAAGACAAAAGCAACAGAGGCACCTGGACCAGGGCAACAAAACTTCAGGCAAAATAGTCCAAAAGAAGATTGAATGGGAAGTCCAAATCATAGTCATGGTACAGGCTGAGGTCAAGAACCACAAGAATGTGTGAGGGAAAACAAAGAAATGGTTAGGAACAAACCAATCAGTAAGAATGAGGAGGACAAACAGAGGTGCAGGTACTTCAGAGAGGATAAAAGGGTGGGAAAGATGGCATAGCAAGGCAAGATATATGGCAAAACCAGATGCATGAGATAACAGGAACCAGATGCAGCAAGGGTTATGCAAGATACAGAAGCTGAACCACAACTCACAGGAAGCCATGTTTTACCAAGGCAATACAATAAGGCAGGATATAGGCAAGAAGCAGACAGAACAGCAAGGCAACTTGGAAGGGCAGGCACCATGACAGTATAGAAACACAAAAGAACCTACATTACTAAGGCCATTTCTGGAGGGAAGATTTTGCTCTTATATTCCTCCAGGACTCCCAGCTGGTACTTGTCAGTAAACTGACAGCTCCAGTTGGGCCTGACCTCTGCAAATATGGAGGTCATGTATCAGTTTCCTGACCTCCATTAGCAATTCAGAACATCCACCATCATACCAACCTAAGATGAAAAAGAGAAATAGATAACAGTACACCCAGTATTCTAGGTGACCCCTCACATCATGCAAATGTTAATCAAAATAAGGAATGAAATCAGCTGCTGCAGAGGACAACACCTGAGGCACCATGAAGCCAAGCAAGAACTACCTTCTAGAAGCAATCTT
Source organism: Varanus komodoensis (assembly GCF_004798865.1). Lineage (NCBI taxonomy): Eukaryota > Metazoa > Chordata > Lepidosauria > Squamata > Varanidae > Varanus > Varanus komodoensis. The sequence goes on from NW_025335941.1 coordinate 25,405,195, forward strand.
CCAAACCAGGGGTCTCAAATCCCTGTTTTGATAATCACTCCAGAAGGCTACCATGATTGATTGGTGGTACTCAACACTGCAAAAAAAATAAAAGAGTATCAATAGGAACACAGGTCCTTTGCCTCTTTGGTGACAATGTATGGATACTAAATCTGAAGCTTGACTGAAATGATCCTGGAAACTCAGTTTCCTCCAAGTGTGCCTGTGTGTGGTCAGTGACTATCCGCTCAATTACTTTAGCTGAGGAAGAAACAGTTGTTGTTGTTGTTGTTGTTGTTGTTATTATTATTACATTTCTATGCTGCCCCTTGCCGAAACCTCGGGGCGGCTTACAACACAATAAAATACATTGAAATACAATAGAACATAATAAATTACCATTAAATACAAAAATACAAAAAATACATTGAGTTACAAATATAAAATTAAAATTATCAGTATAAAATAAGTAAATAAAAATATAGGAGGAGAAAAGAGAAGGAAGAAGAAGTTGCCCTGGCCAGATCATATGTTTTAACAATTAAAATGATGTTTAAATAAAAAGGTCTTTACCTGGCACCGAAAAACCAGTAACGACGGTGCCAGGCGGACCTCTTTGGGGAGTGAATTCCATGGGTTGGGTGCCACTGCAGAGAAAGCCCTCCTCCGAGTACTTACTCTCCTAATTTCTTTCATGGAGGGTTCCCGGAGAAGGGACTCTCCCGCAGATCTCAAAGGGTGGTCGGGCATATACGGACATAAGCGCTCGTTCAGGTAGCCAGGACCCAAGCCATTTAGGGCTTTATAGGTCATAATCAACACCTTGAATTGGGCCCGGGCTTCAATGGGAAGCCAGTGAAGCTGACGGAGGACTGGAGTCATGTGAACATAACGCCCCGTCCCCGTCAGCAACCTGGCAGCTCTATTTTGCACCAATTGAAGTGTTTGGACCGTCTTCAGGGGAAGCCCCACGTAAAGCGCGTTACAGAAGTCTAGGTGGGAAGTCACCAGCGCGTGTGTCACCGTTGCCAGGCAGTCATACTCCAGGTAGGGGCACAGCTGATTAATCAGCCGAAGCTGAAAGAAGGCGTTCCTCGCCACCGCTGTCACCTGAGCTTCCAAAGAAAGCTCCGGGTCGAGGAGTACTCCTAAGCTGCAGACCTTATCCCTAAGAGGGAGTGTTGCACCATTCAGGACCAGGTCAAATCCACCCTCTCCGAAACCCGATCCGCCAACCAACAGGACCTCCGTCTTGTCTGGGTTGAGTTTCAGTTTATTGGCCCTCATCCATTCCCTTACCTCGGCCAAGCACCGGTTCAGCACAGCCACTGCCTCACCTGGATTAGTGGAAAACGAGAGGTAGAGCTGGGTATCATCAGCGTATTGATGATTTCGCAGCCCACACCTCCTGATGACCTCTCCCAGCGGTTTCATGTAGATATTGAACAGTAAAGGGGACAAAATGGAACCCTGCGGTACCCCATGGCAAAGCTGCCATGGCGCAGAGCCATAGTCCCCCAACGCCACCTTCTGGAATCGGTCGTTGAGATAGGAGCGGAACCACCGCAAAGCGGTGCCTCCGACCCCCAATCCCGCCAGCCTATCCAGAAGGATACCATGGTCGATGGAATCGAAAGCCGCTGAGAGGTCCAGGAGAACCAACAGGGACGCACTCCCCCTGTCCTTCTCCCTGCACAGGTCATCGTACAGGGCGACCAAGGCAGATTCAGTACTGTACCCGGGTCTGAAGCCGGACTGAAAAGGATTTTGTTCAGATCTTCCTGATCTAGACACATGAAATAAGCATTCCATCTGAGATTAGCATGGAGAGGGCATTAAAACCCATACAGGATACAGCACAACCCTCTCTCTGGCCCCAGTGCTGCACCTACTAGGCCTATGAATCCTACCAGGCACAGGTTTACTCAACAGGTTTCATTTATACATGTAAGGTCAGCAGCCTCAAACACATTCACATGATGAAAGTGGGATTAGATATACTGAATTAAATCATAAATGGCCCAACAAAAATATGCATATGCCCTGTAATTCCTAATCTCTGTTCTTCCTGTTGCTTCTATTCTATCTGAGCTGTTTCAGCACAAGTCATATACAAAAGCTAGTTTTCAGTTCCAAACGTCAGAGTTGCTGTGTTTACTCTCATATAGTGTAATATAGTTGTCCTGTGGCATCTTAAAAGGTAACAAATGTGCTTCAACCTGACCTGGCCTATGAATGCTTAAGGCACTTGCATAGGTTAGTTTTTAGGTGCAACCAGACTCTTACAGTTTAATTATAAAAAAGATTTTTAATTAGAACATATCCACTTCTATTATTTAGTTCTATTAGGAAACCTAGGAAACAGAATGCTGTGAGTCAGACAGAAAGTAGGAATGGAGAGCATGAGACAAAATGAAGAGGACAGTGAAACAAAAAAGCCAACATAATTTGGGTAAGCAAGGAAATTGCATACTCCATTAACATTTCACACAAATTATTTTAACAGAAGTCCATAAGACTTGGAAATGTATAATACTCTAATACTCTAACTGAATCTGGAAAACTCTAATTTGGGTCTCTGCAGGTCATTGTAAATCTAGCCTGGTCTTGTGAAAGATAATGAAGCAGCTACCCTTGTTTGCATGGGTCAGTAAGCATCCAGTCATGGTCTGGCTATGTTAAAAATAATTCATATTTGGTCCTTTTGTGCAATAAAACTATTCCAGAGTGATACTGTTTACATCCATGAACGGTGTGAGAGTACTCATATTTTAATTGCTTTTCTCAAATAGTTCCCCTGTCAGTTGAAATAAATTGCAGGATGAATGACCATTGTTCATATCAGAGAGTATTTAGGAAAATGACTGCAGTAAGTTGCTTTACAAAATGTAAGTCTTGCTGATGTGGCTGAGTGAGCATCTATGCTTATATCCCTGAGTACTGGATTAGGGCAGAAAAAAAGGAAGAATCATCGAGTTTTAAAATTCTCCAAATTCATCAAAAGAAAACACATTCCTGAATTGTGTGCAAAACTGTGAAATCAATTGGTGACCGTTTTATGATGCTTTGTAAGGGTCTGAATTTAGGGAAAGTGGCTGGTACCCCAAGTTGCCAAACAAATTGGCTTGATTTCCCTGAGAATAGACAGTATTATCCAATGGATAGAAAATCACATTCACTTTTATTTTAGCATTACATGGACCTAAAAGAAGATGACCTACTTCACAGATTGAAACCAGGATTGCTTCAGGAAGGCCCTGGGCTTCATGAGCTTATAATTGTGGTTGGGGTGCTATAATCATATATTTACTCGTATATAATGTTTGATTATTGGGTGACATTAGGACTGCTGCAGGACAAGACTGAGGGTGGGAGAAATTATTTCCTCTCAGCAGGTAAAAATCCAATAGAAGGATTATAGCTAAAAATTGAAAATATTCCCTAAAGACATGATGGTGAGAGATAAATATGTGCAATTTATACTGACGTCAATGGGAGTTCTAAATTCAGACCTAAGATAAGAATGATAAGAAATATTATTTCGGTCTAACCTGTGAAGTAGGCCATCTTGTTTTAGGTCCATGTGATGCTAAAATAAAAGTAGACAGGATTTTCTATCAATTGGATAATATTTTCTATTCTGAAGGAAATCAAGCTAATTCCATTTGGTTTCTGTGGATCAATAACCCGAAAGCTTTCTAAGATGCCCAACTGGTATATGCTATCAAAAATAGGAATGTTCATTGAATCTATGTGAGTTTAAGAAATTTTTATAATAGATGGCAAATGTGCACTTCAGTGATAAGAAAATGGAATACTTTGGAAGAGAGCTGTCAGGTACAGCAACCAGTTGAACTCTGGATGTGCTCCGTATTGCACTGTCTATTATATTTTTAGGGACATATAACATAGAATCAAGATTCTAGTTTTCAGATTCTACTATTTTAAGTAATCCAGAATAGGGACAATCAAATAGATCTATTGTACTTCAATACATAATATGGATGCCACTGAATATTCAGTACAAGCTCAAGCTTATCCTTCAGCAATAGTAGGCTTAAGAATATGGTCCTATGCATGCTTTTCCCCCCCAAAAAGTCCTACAATTTCCAGCATTCCCCTGCCAAAAATATACTACTTGTTTATAGTTATAGATCAAACACACACACATACACACACATGCAGTACCTGAACTTGTAATTAAATCTTGCTTTGTGTAACTATTTGCTTGGAATACAGATGTGACAGACAAATGCATTACAACTATAAAAAGCAACAGGAGTCCAAATTTTGTCATACACTATTATTAATAACCTCCTTCATGGATCATTGCATTGTCGTGGCAAAGGGGCTTGTGTAGCTCAATGAAGCTATGAGCTATGCTGTGCAGGGCCACCCAAGACAGACAGGTCATAGCAAAGAGCTCTGACAAAACATGATACATTGGAGAAGGAAATGGTAACCCACTCCAGTATCATTGCCATGAAAACCCCGTGGACAGTACCAAAAGGCAAAAAGATATGACGCCGGAAGATGAGCCCCTCAGGTTGGAAGGTGTCCAATATGCTACTGGGGAAGAGCAGAGGGCTAGTACTAGTAGCACCAGAAAGAATGAAGCGACTGGGTCAAAGCCGAAAGGACACTCAGTTGCTGATGTATCTGGTGGCAAAAGGAAAATCTGATGCTGCAAAGATCGATACTCCATAGGAACCTGGGATGTAAGATCCATGAATCAAGGCAAGCTGGATGTGGTCAAACAAGAGATGACAAGACTGAACATCGACATCTTATGAATCAGTGAACTAAAATGGACAGGAATGGGTGAATTTAATTCAGATGACAGGTATAATACTGTGGGCAAGAATCCCTCAGAAGAAATGGAGTAGCCTTCATAGTCAATAAAAGAGTAGGAAAAGCAGTTGTTGTTAGTCATGAAGTCGTGTCCGACCCATCGTGACCCCATGGACAACAACACTATGGTTTTCCCAGTTGCAATGTATGGCTGTGAAAGCTGGACCATAAGGAAGGCTGAGCACCAAAGGATTGAGGCCTTTGAATTGTGGTGCTGGAGGAGACTCCTGCGAGTTCCTTGGACCACAAGGCAATCAAACCGGTCAGTCCTAGAGGAGATCAACCCTGACTGCTCATTAGAAGGCCAGATACTGAAGATGAAACTGAAATACTTTGGCCACCTAATGAGAAGGAAGGATTCCCTGGAGAAGAGCCTGATGCTGGGAACAATAGTTGGCAAAAGAAGAAGGGGATAGCAGGGGATGAGGTGGCTAGATGAAGTTATTGAAATAGTTGGTTGATCTTAAGTGGACTCCGGGGGATGGTAGAGGACAGGAAGGACTGGAGGAATGTTTTCCATGGGATCACGATGGGTCGGACATGACTTTGCAACTAACAACAACAACAACAATTATTAATAACATGGTTCCCAAAGTTTCATTCAACTGTTTAAGGTCAGGGTCTTCATTCAACACGAAAGTTACATTAATATAAACCAAGGATACACATCATAGTTCTTAGAAACATTTTAGTACATTTATTAACTCAGAAGGGCTGTGTTGTTATATAAAATAAAAACATTGCACTATATTTTAATACGGGGGGGGGGTTACCCTATTGTCTTTTGGATATTTCTACATTCTCTCTACAAACCACCACAGAATTCTATGTCCTGCATCAATATTGACCTGAAACCAGCAACTTCCAAGAATCCTGACGTCTTGCCCTCCGAGAAGGCTCTGAACTTAATGATTCAAATGCAAGACTTGACTACAGAAAGGCATAAGGAGTATTCTATTTCATCAAGGTCTATTTCTCCAGGAAGAACCTGGAGGTTGGTTCCTCTGCTTCCAGAGAAGGTTTCACCACTATATTCAGGGCCTGGAGATATTGGTATTCCCATCTCACTAAAACTAACTAAAACAGGCCAGACCATTTAAGAGATGAAACCTTAGTCAATGCAGAAACAAAACCAACTAGCACAGAGGCAATTACTTTCTAATTTAAATCAAAGTCTTACTCTAGTCCATGTTGTAACAACATATAGCCCATATTGTCTGTGCAGGGTTTCAGGCCTAACACCACTTTCTGTTGTGTTGCTGCTGCTGCTGCTTCCTCTTCTTTTTTTTGGCCAGAAACAGACTCAACCTTATCTTTGTTCAAGATCTGATCCATAGCAGAACACTTCAGTCTGTTCTGAAGCTATGCCACAAAAGTGTCATCAGAATGGTGCAATTCATCATCATCATCATCATGACCATCATCATTATAATCATTATCGTTATCATTATTATTCTATACTGTGTTGACTGCTATTCCTTCTTTTCCCCAAAAAGCATGCCATCTCTTTTTTCAGACAAGAGTGTTTATATGTTCACCTACTCTATGAGGAGGAAGTGTGCCAGCTACTGGCTAGCCATGTTCCTGGCACTGGCACTCCACATGGCCACCTCTGATTGTGCATAGGCCCTTTTGGTGTGGCATGGCATTACTTGTTTACTGATCATATTCCTCCTTGATAAGAATCTTCTTAAATTCTTCCAAATTCTTTGGTGTCTTTCTCACATGCATAAACATTCAGGAGGTGAACTAAGGGGCACATCAGTATCAAGCGATAATAGCCATTCTGGCTTCATGTCACTCATATTTCACACATTCAGTGAATATGTGAGTGCTCTACACCAAGAGGAATTTAGGTGTCTGAATTTCTATCCCCTTTACCTACTTCCTCTGCTTCCTTTCTCATTTCTCAGCTGGCCCATTCTTGTTTTTTTCTCTCCATGTAGCATATCTCACATCCTTTCACTCTGTGCAACTATGATATTCTTTTTCTCTTTTTGAACCAACTATTTCTGTTCTTGTTACCCCATTAGCCCATTTTTCTGTGTCCACATTTTCTTCTTTGCTCTGTTTTATCCCTTTCTTCATCCATCTAAGTCTAAACCTTATGTTGTGCTCTGTGGTAACAGCAGTGTATGATCTACTTTCTCTCAAAAAATTGCAGACTGGGGGTGAGGGTGCTAGAGGCTTATACCTTAAGCCAGTCATAGTGGTACAAGCCCTTTGTTCTTCTCCATCATTACAACGTGCTTGTTCCAGTGCCTGGCACTCTGGTAATAAGCAGGAGAACAGTAGCTGCCACTACTTGTTTGTTCACTGGTTCTCTCCATGTCAAGTAAGTAAGAGATGAGGAGCAGTAGCGATGAGCAAGTGGATTGATGGGGGAACAGGACCATTCAAGGTTACTTGTCCAAGCTTTGTTTGCTTGTTTGTTTTCTCTGGAATGGATGCTCTGCTTGCTTATGAGATTCACTGATGTGATTGTAAAATCTAACAGTGTTCATCAAATGAATTGTAACTCTGCTTGTTTGTCAATGGATTTGATATTGTTTAATACAATACTTTAATACAATACAGAATAATTTACATGTGTACACAGACAGACACACACACAGAAGGATTTTGCATTCCTCCTATATGGCTAGAAACAGTTAAGAAGAACATTGCATGCCTGTTTTTGCTATACCAATACAAGGTAGTAATACCTAAAGCTTGAGATTGCCATGGGCAGGACATTTATAGAAGGAGGTGGAAGTGAAAGACACCACAGCAGTATCTCCTTTGCTATTGAGTCTGTTGCTACAGAGAGAATTCAGAAAAGCACAGCTGAGCCAAGCCAAATCTTTCCAGATCATCTTTCACACTCTTGGCAATATATTCCAGTTTGGCACCTTCCTCTGGGATTAAATGCTGCGTAACAGTGTCGTGCAAGGGAGATCTGAGATATAAGGCACTGAATGGTTTTATAATCTGTTCTCTTTTATTTCACCAAGTTCCCAGTCTCCCTCTCTTCTTTTGTGAATGCAAAATCTTGCAAGAATTGAGCTTTGTTTAAACTTTATCCGATATCCAGAAACAGATCATGGAAGTTGATCAGTTTCACAAGTAAAGACCAATGCATGAACAACCATATTTTGTGCTGAGTGTGATCAGATGGACTTATCAGATGTGTTGTCTGCGGTCCATGTTGCATCTTGCACCAAAAGGATACAAAAAGACTTTTGCCCGCAACTGTGAATTCTGTGCAGTACAGTAGTATAACAGCAAGAGCAGTGCTTCTCAAATCTTACAAAGGGGGTCAAGGGTCAAGTGCCTGTAACCTTAATATTTTGGGATGCACTTATTTAATGCATTTTTTATTTTTATGTATAAGATCTGACAATTTATAATCTATCACATTGTTCAAGCCCTATGTAATAAAATATTCTTGTTCACTTGGTAATGAACAGTTTCCATTATCATGGCCAGTATTATGATCGATAAGCAGGTGGAAGGGCTGAAAGCCCATTGGTTATACACCAAGCCCATAATACAGAAGCACTTGTTTTCCATCAGAAGAAAGTGGTAGGTGAGCAGAAATTGGTTTATAATACCCCTCCACAGGTTTTACTTGTAAGTGGCTATGCTCTGCACAACATAAACCACATAAAATACATTCATCTTCTTTCAACCTTTTTCTTTCGTTCTTCCTAAACTGTTTTCCATACATCACATCTGCTGCTTTCTGCTTTGCGTCTTCCATTCTATGCATTATCATTCAAGTCTCATTCGTGTTTTCCTTCAACCAGACCTTAGAATCTATATTTTACTTAAAGATTGAATGCCATCATTTTCCCACCACTAAGTCTTTCTAAGTTAATTAATTTTTGCTTTTCCTTTGATAAGTTTCTGTCATTTCTACATTTTGTTAGTAGATTCATACATCCTGACATCCTCTATTTTTCCTCACATGTTAGATAGTTAAGGAATAATGGAAGTCTATGTTAATTTACAAAAGAAGACAAAACTGAGGAGCTACAAGTACACTATTTTCCCCCTCTTGGTGACAAGAAGTTGGGAACACTAAAAAAGAGATATCATTGTAAGAAAAGTCTACCCAATCTATTATTTTGTTTTACTGGTGATGAGGAATTCCAGAAATTGAGAGAGAGGGAGAGAGAAGGATTTTGCATTCCTCCTATATGGCTACAAAGAGTTAAGAACAACATTGCATACCTGTTTTTGCATGAGAGACAGAGATCAGGATATTATTTTATTATTTTGAGATCTTCTTGCCTAACCCTTTTTGGGTCTACCTAGTTTAAAGCACATCCGGATGTAAATTAATATTACTGGCCATGGTCACTCTATTTATAACATACTCTCTTCTTCTAACAGTGGGTGACCTAAGAGGACAATAAGAGCCATGCTGAATCACATCAAAGGCTGATTCTGTTAAGAAAGTGGACAACCAGCTGCCTTTGGGAAGCGAGGTCCATGAAGGCTATAAATGTACACTGCAAATCTCTGTAGACTGAGTAGTAGTATACAATGTTTTAAGTAAAACAACATATTTGACATAAGAAGAGCTTCTGCAGACACTAACAGAAATAGCTCCTCAGAGCTGACTTGTACCTTGTCAAATGACCAGATCTGAGAGAAAGCTGACCATATTCAAATTTACAATAGGTAATTGCTTCTCTCTTTGCCTTCTGAGTTGAAATCTGTTTGAGGACTGCCAATGTGCCCATTTCAATTGTCAATAAAGGGGGAAAAACTGGAGGATGTAGATACTAATTGTGCAGAAACTATTGATACTAATAATAAATTCTAGTACTCCTGAAGCTTTTTGGTTGTGCATTATATCAGCATAAGCCTTGGGGTGGGGAGGATACTCAGAAAGATTTGTGAGAAACAACAAACAGCGGTGGTAGATTCTAACATCAGAACATGATTGATGATACTGAGCTTGTTAGCACATCAGCATCCAGACCAGCAATATGATGATTCACTGTCATGGGTTCCTAGGGAAGAGATCTAGAAAGACAGGGTGCCAAGAACCTGTACAGATCTGTGCATGCACAGTAACAATCTATTCCAGGCTACCTACAAAAACACAATGTGTCTAGCAGTGTAAATAGCTACAGCTCCCCTTTACTGTCATATATTCACCACATACAAAGTAATTATTTCAGATCTCCTGATGGAAATGTTTGGCTTTTGATAAAATATTAATAAAATGCTGGTGAGAGAAAGAATCCATGCCATCAACACTTTCACATATTTTTGACATTGGTGTATCTGATACAGATTCATGCATGTATATTTCATGTCCACTTGTTTGCTTGTTTTTCACTTTGAGCTTCTCCCCTCCCCCCTTCCTTCCCTCTCTCTCTCACACACACACACACACACACACCAGCATTGTGCTCAATGAAGGATATTTCTCTTCAAGCAGTGAATCTCACATCAAACTTCCAAGCTATTTCTAAACTCATGGGCATTTAAAGTGAATGAAGGGAATTGATCTATCTCTGAAGAGCACTTCTAAATCTATTTTAAGGTTCAGGTGACTTACATAAGGAAAGTTTTAATTAAGTTCTCCCTATGCTTGTGGATTGGGTGCCTGTGTATAAACCCTCCTAATGCAAACAACTTTAATTTGTTGAACACCCCTAAGAGTCATACATTACCTGTGAAGTGTTACAAAGAGACATCAGATTATTTTAATGACAACATCAATTTGAGACAGGTATGATACTACAGAGAGACAAAAAAATGATATAATAACCCCTTGAGAGACACATAAGTTTATCATATGCATACTAAATTCAATAAATAGTCATTGTGTCCATCATGGTTTCCTGTGTGCATTACATTCTATCCTTTCAACAGAATGTTATTGGTCTTGCAATATATCTTCCTTCCTTCCTTCCTTCCTTCCTTCCTTCCTTCCTTCCTTCCTTCCTTCCCCCCACCCCTAATTTCTTAACTGAAATTCCAACTTCATTTCATACACACAAAAGCCAATTTGAAATCACATGACTGAATCATGCATACTAATAGTGGCAATGGATGAATAGTTATAATTTCTGTAAATTCACCATGGTTAGGCTTACTCCCATATTAAATAAAATTAGTGTACAAAATGTAAATTACAGAACTGTCAATCCGGTGATTTCTAAAAAGACACATGAAAACCCTACAGGTAAGTATGGCCTGAAATACTGAGTTTCAGGCCATACTCAAAATAACTCAGAAGTAAAGAGTTGTTCTTGGCAGCTTCTTTATCCCTTGTTTAGTTACTAATGTGAGTTAAATCTTTATAGTGGCAATGAAAAGTCCTGCCACAGAAATCTGGGGAGGCAATATGGAAACACAAGATGCAAGGAGAGGAAACTTCAGTGTTGCATAAAAGATCATTTATTTCTCAGTACATGTGCGTATTACATCTTTCTTGGGTGATCCCCTAATTAAGTTTTTTTCCAAGTGAAGCCAAGATTGTTTCCACAAAACGTTGAATGGGATAGAAAGGAATTTTTGTTTTCCCTTCATATGAACTAATTCAGGTCACCTCTGAGGAAAAATACTGGTATTGGAAATGCTTTGAATAACAAATATTATGTACATTTTACTCTTTCACCTTTGTTTCTGCTTTTGGTGTTCCCCTTCCTTCAAAATGCAGATACAGGCCAATAGTAGTAGTAGTAATGGGGAAAGTATTACCTTTTCAGTCAACAGATTTTCCTGGATTATAGACTGCACATGTTCATACAGTAGATGTTGCTTATGTTAAGGAGCTCTGCAGTGTTTCCCTTGCCATATGAGCCTCTCCTCCTCTTTCCCACATGCTATTTAAATGTTCTTTCTCTCCTCATAACAGTGATCTTTGAAAGACAGTTTGGGCCAGTGGAATGAAGGATACAGGTGAATACAGGTGTAGGAGGATTGCACCTATGGGAAGATAGGGGTCTTTAAGACTAGGGACTGTGGACTTTCTCCCATTGCTCCATTCCTAGTGGGGTCACAGATTACAGATGGGAAATCACATTATAAAATGCTCTGCAATCCATATTGTTTCATTGGCATTTGTTCAAGCATGCAACTTGCAACAGTACCACTATAGTTTCAAATGGTAGAGTACTAAAGCAATGTATGCAGACCAGGGTCTGTAATACCTCTTTCCTCTCCTACCCATTTGAAAAAGTGCCTGCAGAATTCTAGGGCTCTACAGTATATTTACTTTTGCTTGTCAATATATATCATCTTTGTGATTTGTTCTATTTATTTCCTGATGCTACTGTCTGACATATGCTATCAAAGTACCTGTAAAATCATATCATGCCGTTGCTATGTGGTACATTTTCCCATTTCAGAAATATCTCTTTTTAAAGGGTAACTGATGACAAAAGTATTCTGCTAAGGTTATTTGCTCAGGCAGGCTGGCCTTACAAAAAGTGTTTCAGTTTTCACTCAACTGAAGTGTTAGAGCCTTCCCCAACTGATAGTACTGTGCACACTATGCTGTTTGAGGTGTAAAAATTATTCAAAAATGTGTGCAGGAAAAGGCCACTAAAAAGCTTATCAAAGGGCTCTGTGAGATATCAAATAAAATAGAGTTTTTGTTTTTATTTCCTTTTCATTCTGCCCATATAAAGTGACAGACATATGGCCTAACAAAGTGCTGTATGAGGTTTAAAGCTGCACAATCAGTTCTTTTATTTACAAAAGAGCTATTCATGTTAACTTTAAAAAAATGTACAATTCTGAATAATAGCAAATGAGTGAAGTACAAAAGGACCCGAGAGAATGCTTGTTCCTCTGTGTGTTTTCCCTCCATGTCCTACCCAGAATCTGACATACTTTATTATTTTTTCTCCAGAAATTATGTCACACCTTTGAACTCACATTCTTCAAACACTGAACAATATCAGTTAAAGTATACATACATACATACATACTCCTTGCTATGATATAAGTTACAATATAACTAGTAACAGGGCTAAATTTTTATTCATTAGGTATTTTATCCATGATTGATCACTGAGATGTGATTATTCATCCCAGGAGCCAAAGGCTTGGCCAAAATGTTGTGAATTTTAGGTATGATGTTAACATTTGCATTTAGAGAGAGAAATAACAAAATTTCATCAAACTGGTGCACAAAATGCACGGAATTACATAGGATTTTTTGGAACACAACTGTCAAGGTCCTAAGGGAATGCATGATCTGGGCTACAGACGAAATCAGAATCAGGCCATGAAAGCAGGCAAAGCAATTCACATATTATAGTTACTAAGCATATTATTAATGCACAGGCAAAAGCACTATCTTGAGTAAAGGGTGGAGTATGCAAATCCAATAATAACAATGTAGCATATTTGTTGAACAAAATATGATTGTGATAAAAGATCTTTAGAGATGAGCCAAAGTCTTTTCATTAGTGTTTCATAAGCAAAGTCCAAGCAAGATTTTTTTTTCTTTTTATCCTTCTATGGATATGTGAATCAACAAAACACATGCTCATTGAAAACCTCTGAATTTCACCTGCAATCACATTCTGTCTCACATCCATAACAGATTGTAAGCATATTTTCCATACATCTTTAATACACATTTTCCAAAAGTGTAAATCAATTGTGCATATTTTTTGAAATGCATGTATTTTTCTCACTGATTTAATTGTGTATGTGTCCACAATTTTCAAAAGAAACCACTTTTTCATGCAGTTTTTCAAAACTATTTTTTCTTCTTCTGTGAATTGTAACAAAGGCTTGGAAATGTACAAACTGCAACCATAGATTGTCTATGGGTCTGAGTTCAGTTTCAGGAAGGGAAAACAGGATAAATTGTAAAAATGAAGTCAAATTAATTTCAGAATCTCCTAGCGTTTCCATATTCAGATGTCAGTAGAGCAGGGAGGTATTACATCACTATCCATTACTACTTACTTGTAGTTTAGAGTCTTCTCTGAAAGTATCACAGATTCCAAATTACATTTACAAAAGTCAGCTTTAAAGCTTCTATTAAGTTATTACCTGTTGTTTCTGATCTGGTTAACAAATAGTCTGTGTACTTGTTTGCTTGTTCTCTGGTTCTACTTTGACTTTGTTATCATGTCCTCATTACCATATTCAATTAATTAGTATATAAAAGGTAACATTCCAGTATGCACACCTTACAAACAGGCCTTATTGACTTCAGCTAAATAAGGCAGGGGTGCATTACAAATGGGTTGTGCAGAGGCAAGCTTGAAGAGAACATTTGAATAATACTGAAATAAAAGACTGTGAAATGCACTTTCTTTTGTTAAAGGTCAAGAAGCAAAGGCAAAAAGATGGAATTACTTAGCTGGTGGGAACAGATAAAGAAGATGTGTATGAACACTATTAAAAATACAGAAAGGTTATATTAATTTTAACCTTGACCAGATTATATTTACTAATGCCCAGATTATTGTGACTTGTACAGAAGCATATATTATGACAAAATCTATTTCATTGTCTCAGGAGGCCGGTAAATGTTCTGGTATGCAGTGTGTGTATGTGTGTACATGTGCATGTGTGTATGAATCCATTGCTATGTATAAGTAACTGTACTAAAGTCATTTCAACCCATCATGCTTTTACTATGAGAAAAATGCTTATGAATTTGTCATAAAGGAAAGGCTGGTATACTTAAAAGAGATTATACTAATGTATACCTACAGAATAAACTCTACCAAAATATGTATGAATTATGATTGCCAAAAGCATATATACACAAAACTACTGAAAGCAAATTAATTAACTATTTGTACCCTCTGAGAACGGTCTGGGTGATTGAAAAGTGAAAAAGGTCCTTTCCCTTTCTTTTTAAAACACTCATATGACTAGATTGGGATTCTAAAAATATGCATTTGCTATATTATGAGTAGGTAAGTTTCAAAAATGAATATAATGTGTGATGCCATTTAGTTTACATGAGTGAGAATGTGTTATAGCATTTGTTTCTTCTTTTGAAAACAAAGAATGCCTTGTGAAGTGAATAAAACCACTAACTCTGTGTGCTGTATTCCTTTCTTTGATCTTCCTTACCATATCAATGTGATTCACTTTTAGCCCTGAATTAAAGATGAAGAGTTCAGTGCTTTCTGTTTGAATGTGATACCGATTTTTGCTGCAATTGGTCCAGGTAACTAGTTCAAAAACTTCCTCTAGTGTAATAGCCCTATACTTACATTTGTTCCATGTTCCAAGTAAATGTACAGACCCCTTTTTCCCCTTTGCCAAATGGAAGTATTTTGGGATGGGATCAGCTGATATGATGCCACAACTACTGGAACTGTTCATGCTATGTAGGTCCAATATCAACATCACAATGGAAATGCATGAACAGAAATTATGAAAAGCCTCTCTATATAGCACACAGAATCTGCAAAACATTTGTAGACATTGTAAAGGTATTTTAATACTAGTGCAGCTGGTGGAACTGGATTTTATTAGAAAAAATATTCACATTGAATAACCATATTGAAGAACCATATTCACAGCCATCTTCTCAGCAAAATAGCAACTTCCAAACTGTGCAAGAAAAACAAAGATTTGCACTTGATTTTAACAGGTGTGAACAAATGTTTCTTATTAGACTCTTAATGCCATTGTTCCCTGCCAGATATTCAGACATGATAGGTGCTATAGTCCAGACATCATGGATGGATGCTGTTTCCTCCACCATGGAAATACTTAATATTTGAGACCCTATTTTAATCCCAACATATGGTCAAATGTGGGCCCCCAACATTTGCTCTTTAAAAAAAAAGTAGCTGGGGTGGAGGAGGCAGGATTTAGATTAGGGTCAAAGCATAGAAGATTGGATATGTGACATTTGTCCATCTTCCCCAAGCTGCTCCTGGTCAAAGAGGAAAGAAAAGGATTAAGAGTGTAAGAGTGCAATGCATTCCTTCCTCAATCACTGGATCTTCAGATAGGAGATTTAAGTCAGAAAACCAGCATGACAGCAAATCCAAGTGTCTTTTCTTATAGCAAGTGCAAGGGATTCAGTAGACAATGAGAAGACAAAAGGGCATAGCATAAACCTCTCCAAATAAATCACTATTTTCTTAACTACTTCAGAAAGTTTTTACAAGTATTCAAGAATAATTTTTTTCATATAATAGTTACAGTCATCAGAGAAAATTGACCTCATTTGATTAATTATTCAGGATCAATTAATACCAAATATAATATAATTTGCAGCCATTTTGTGTTATCTATGTCATTTCCCCTATTCACTTTTCATAGACTGATTCTTTTGCTCAAGGAAAATATACCCAGTTTTATGTTTGCATTTTAATTATATCTAGAATTTCTTGCTTCTAACTGTGTATGCGTAATCCTTCTCAAATCATGAAAGTGTCTGCCTTAATTTAGGACAAGATTAATTTTATGAATTCTAAATGCATATCTATTTATATGCACACACATAATCACTTTGTACAAACACCAGACCCACAAACTTGGGCAAGATACAGCATCTAAGGAATATATAAGATTATATCTAAATAAACTAGATTTTTCCCCTGCCATTCCCAAATAGAAAATGAAAGCAAAACTTGGCTAGAAAATGAATCCTGTAAGGTCAATTAATTTATGTCACAATATTGATCTAATTTAATCTTAATCCAAGTATGTGTTTCTTTTAACATCCTTTCTGCTCCATTTTCCCCTCCACTTATAATATGATTTTAACAGAAAAGCTAGAAATATTGATGCATTGAATCTAAAAAACCCAATATATTTCCTATTCCTTAATTGTGAGGGGGGCAAAACCCTTTCTATTAACTATTTTTATTAACAGTTTTGAAAATATTTGGTACAGCTTAATTGTCAGGGTCTTTTTAAAAAGATACTGCTTTCCTATGTATAGCAACCTCTAGGTAGCATAACCATAATGCAAAAATAAACACAATTAATGCACAGCATTGCAGTACATAGAACAATGCAATAAGTAAGTCATAATGATACAGTGATAATACTTGAACATTAGGATGCTGAATAATAGCATTTTATTGAACAATTCATCAGAATATAAACCAAAGAACGATCAATAAAACCAATTAAACAATAATATATTCCAATAGGCAAAGTAGGACCCAGTTAAGAGGTATTACAACAGGACTGGGGAAAATGTGGCTTGCCAGATGATGTTGGACTGCATTTCGTACCATTCCCCACCACTGGCTAAGCTAACTTGGGGTGAAGAGAGATTCAGTGACCAGTATCTGAAGGGCAACACATACTCCATCGGATTATAGTAAAATCAAATGACACATTAGCAAATACAGATGCCTAACAATATGTAATAGGACTAGATTAAATCAAAGACATACTTTGAACTTACACAGACCATTCTCATACTCAATTCATAATTCCCATATGGCTGCAGAGTTATTTCTTTTGCCTGAGCATTACTTTAATGGAAGTAGATGAGGACCATTCCAGTCCTGCTGCACAAAAGCCAGGAAGGACAGGTGCATAACTGAGCACCTTAACCTATGATTTCTTTGTGTGCAAACAGATGTGAGAGAAGGATGTGGATCTTCCACTTGTTAAGCCATGTGCAGGGCAGAGAAAAAAAGAAAGAAAGACTCCAGTCATATCAGCTGTGTGGGGCCTTTTGGAACTCTCAGTCATGCACAGTTACAGAAGCTAAGATGGTAGAAGAAGTCACCAACATCTAATGAAGTTTCCAGCTTCATAGCCCAAAGAGATGTTCATACAAGCATTTGCCAAATCCACCATATAAATTGTTGATGTACAAAATGGCCACACCTTGTGTTTAAAAAGAGTCCACCTTTTGAGACATCTGTGGTGGTGGTGGATGCTCACTTCCAGAGGCCCCTCTATGATTGTAGCTTTTGAAGTCTTAAGGTTCACTCAGAATGGAACCTCTGAGTTCCCTTCGAAGCCAGGTTATGGCTCTCCTCTAACAAGTCAATAGATTTCCCTCAGACCGGTTTCTCAACCCTCTGTTTCTACATGCCCTTAATTAGTCTAGGCTCCCACTAGAAGTCTGCCTTACCCTTTCCTCATAGTATCCCTAGTCTGGTCATTGTTTGGTTCCCTAACCGGCTGATCAGGTTCTTTACTGAGAATCAGCTTTGCCTAATTTCCTTGATCAACACTAGGCTGGTCTCATATCATTATCAGTAGCTTGCTTGCTTCTTTAAACCCTCTTCCTATACAGGTAGCCTGTTGAGTAAAAGAGGTGTTAGAACAGAAAGACATTGGGCTAGTGTTATTGATCTACCCTGCACGGTGCACAGACCCCAATCTGACCTTGGCCATGCATATCACTTTAAGACATGTCTTGTCCTATCGAAGCACACTGCCATATTCACCTTCTTAGTGACAAAACAGGGATTCTTCTTTTTAAAGGATTTCTTGAGAGTTAGGAGAGCAATAGTAACAAAAGACAGTTACATAACTGTCACCACTGAAAGAATTCAATAATCACTACCTTTTATTCTCACATACTTTGCAAGTTTTAAAACAAATGTGAAAGGTCAGTGAAAAAGTGTTTTGTTTCCTTTTGTTTTGTTTCCTTTTGTTTTGTATGATGAAATGATTGAAAGAGGGGAAAAATCATGGTAGGCATAGTATCTAAGTGGGAGTTTTCTTCCCAGAATCCATTAAGCATTATACAAGAAATACTGATTTTGAAAAATACACTTTAATCTTGGATATCTTGGGTAGCATTACTGGGCATCGAAACCCCTTTCATTCATTGCTTCCATCAGCTTGGCCACAGTAAATAATTGTTTTATTATAGGTTTAATGAGGACAACTGTCGTGGTTTCATTTAGTGGCTGGCCAAACTATTCCTCAGAAAGGATTAGCTCTCCATATAGAATAACAGACTGGTCTCTGTCATTTCTCCCCTGGGAAACAGTCTCCACACACAGCAATGTTCAAGGAAGGAATTTGCACTAAGCCCAAGGCTGCCACCTACTCCTCAGACTGTGTCCCCTGCTCTCTTACCTCTGAAATTCATTTCCACCCATTTCCACCTTTTCCTGCTTTCAAGAATTTAACCCCTAGCTTGTTCAGGCATTTTTGCCAGTTTAGGGTCCTGCCAGCTTAGATACAAGAGGGTCTCTGGCCACTACACTTGTAAACAAACTGTAACTTGCTGTTGCACTTTCCTTACTAGCAAATAAACTTTTCCCCAGTCATTTCCAAGTTTGTTTCTCATCCATTCCCTTTCTTGTCTTTATTCCTGTTTGTCTCTGCCTTTCTCCCTTGTTTTCCTCCATCTCCCCTACTTCAGTGACCTACTCTCCTTGTTCCTCCTGTCTTTCTTTACTCTTCTCCCTTTCCCCTTGTTCTCTTCACTGCCACTCTAAGTGTTGACCATTTTGGCTGATGGAGAAGGTGCAAATGGCCAGAGGCTAGAGATGTCTTTAGCTCAACCCATTGGCACCCACAGCTGTTCTGTCCTTGCCATGCACTCTGGCCTGGGCATCTGGCTGTGTGCTGGGAAAATCAGTAATGATGTGTATGACTTGCTGAGTGCTCAGTAAGAGGTGGCTAGACCTGCTGATTCCTCATAGATAAATACACCTGGAAAGGTTTGTTGGGGGGGGGGCACTAGCATAAGCAGGAGGCATCAGTTGCTACCTTCTTTGCTATCAAAACATTGATAGCAGTAGCTGGGCTAAACTAGTTCTGTAGGTAGACTACAGAACCATCTTCTTGACTTTCAAATGAAGGTAAATTAGTCAATCAGATGCTTGAGGCCAGCTTTTCCCTTATGTGTCCATGGATTAGCCTTTCCTGTTAGTCAAGTCATGTAAAAGCTACAGACAAGTTCTGAATAACTGGACAGTGTAGCTCATAATCCAGTCTGTCTCCACAGACAGCGTAATCTAGTAATGACTATGTTGCCATCTTGTCACTGATATGTGCACATGGTAATTGTTGACAGATGTCAAATCATCATTGGGATAATCCTCTCATCTGTCAAAGCAGGGCTAGATCCATGTTGTGATGTCAGCTTTGATGAATCCATTAGTGTGTCTTGCTGTTGGTCAATATTGCAATGAGTGCTATTGATACATTGTTGTTTGGGCAGGTTCCTTTCCTTTCCTTTCCTTTCCTTTCCTTTCCTTTCCTTTCCTTTCCTTTAGCAAAACAGTATCTAGCAGAGTGCCAGAGACCTGTCCAGTGATAGATATATTATTATGTGCCAGGAATTAATAATCATATACTTAACAAGAGTTTAGCATGTGCCACTATTTTATTTGTTTACAGATTTTGGCTTTTTATTATTTCTTCAGGAGAATGTCAGTCTAGTTATATATTTCATATTTATGTAGATGGTTACTTCATGAATTTCAGAAGAGTAGGGTAATGTGCAGGTTGATCAGATCTTTGTATAAGCTGCTATTTATACAATACCAAATACCTTAGTTGAAGCTTTAGGTATGGCTTTCCTTTTTTGCTTTGTGTTTCTCTAGACCAATAGCAGCATACGAAAAAAGTAATGCAGAGATGAGAAGCTTGTAATAATCACCCAGTTAAAAGGACCACACTGCAGTCCCACACTTCTTTCAAACCCCATACCTCTTTAATTAGATAATAAATGAGAGTGTAAATATGTTAATGATAGGCATCCTCAGGCAGTATACAACTCAGTGCTTTTTGTTACACATATCAAACATAAAGGGCTTCGATCCTTTGCCTCTTTGTGTGGTCCCAGTGAGGATTCAGGCACCTGCACATCTGACATACAATTGTAAGAAGTCCCACAGGCTAAATCCCCTTAAGGAATTTCATTATAAGCCAGGAAACATCATTACATCTTCTGTATTATAGAAATTATCTATACATTTTCTGGAGACATAATATATAGAATGGATAGTAATCAAAAAGAAATACATTTCTACTGAGTTTGTTTTAGCATTTAACTTATCCTAACTTGCTACCCAAAGAAACGGAGGAAGTGTGAGACCCCTCATATCCATGTACTATCCCATGATATCCATGTACTATCCCATGATCAGTTGGAGCTTTCTCAGTCTATTTGTAGTATCTTGAACTTCAGGCAATCTTCTAGCTTTATTTTTCCTCCTCCTTTAAATAGTAAGAATCAAAGCCTTTGACTACTCATTTGCAGGTAGAGGATGTGCTCATATCTGTCCTTCCCTTTCCCTTTAGTTTTTCCTCACAGGGAAGGTACTTCTACCCATGAGCATTCCTGCTCAATGGTATGCTCTCTGAAGCAGATTTGTATCTGGCTGAGTACTATGATTATAGTTCTCTTTGCTTCTAATTGATTAGCATCAGAAGAAAAGGGGGATCATCAGGCTAGACAGCCAGTTTTCGAGGTTACAAAGCTGGGAGTCAATCCCAATATAGGTCTTCCTACTCCTATGAATGTAATAGCTACTACTGCTTAATGACTATAAGGGAGTGGCTCTGTCTTAGTGACAGATTGCATGTGTTGTATGCAGGACACCCTGGGCCCAATCCCAAGCATTTCTAGCTAGGACTTGGAAGATTTCTGTCTGGAACCCTGGAAAACTGCAGTCAATCAGTGCTGGGGCTATTGTGGAGGACAAACTCATGGTTCAACCTTTAATAAGACTGCTTTGCATGTTCCCAGCCTCTTGTACTATGAAAAGATTGCATGCAAGAACATTTACTACTTAACTAGTTAAAAAGGAACCACCATGATCCCTTTGGGAGGCAGTTTTGAAGATGGATCTGTGATTCATCTACTTAACTGATCATCTTGTGTGTGTGTGTGTGTAGAAATCCATGATGCATATTGGAATGGAGAAAAAGAAAACATTATGCTCAACTGGACACAAAAAGAAAAGAAATACAGATAATATGAAATCATTATCAGTTGGGACACAGCTTTTGAATAATAAATGAATGTGCTGGAACTACATGAGGAAAGCTAATTCCTTTCAAATTGTGAGCTTACAATTTATAAAACCAGTTCCAAAGAGCAGAGGAAATGGCAAGCTGTTTCGATCAGAATAAAATGAGCCAATTAATGTACCCCACAAAGGACCCAGAATGCCAATATCAGACAAAACTGTATAACAGTATCATTGGAGTGTCTGTTTCCAACATGAGACTGACATGAAATTCAGTGGAAATATGAGTCACCAGATGCTGCTGCTTAAAATTTGCAAAATAATAATACTAAATGTAGTGTGTTGCAACTATAAAGGTGGCATATGCTTCCAATTGCCAGCTTTAGGGGGACAGCACAAGGAGGCATTGGATTAGACTAGTGCTTTCCAATTATTTTTTGAAAGACTTTTCAAGTTAAAGGGCTGCAGTACTTAGGCCTTTGTCTTAGAAGCTGCATTAAAATTCCAAGCACTACAGTTAATTCACAAATGCCAGATTTCAAGCTCTCTAGGCCTGAAGTGCTACTTTGGGTTAAATTCTATTCTCACGTACTAAGGACAGA
The DNA here is from genome assembly GCF_004798865.1 of Varanus komodoensis. Lineage (NCBI taxonomy): Eukaryota > Metazoa > Chordata > Lepidosauria > Squamata > Varanidae > Varanus > Varanus komodoensis. The sequence continues at coordinate 25,427,477 of NW_025335941.1, forward strand.
ATAATGGCCATTGTGATAAAAGGCTTAGAAATCTGTACTAGATTGTAGTTTCTGTCACTCAGTTTTCAGCAGATTGATCCTGTGTAGCAAGGGCACAATATACCAAAGAAGATGACTTGCATGAATTCCTTTATGATTAGTCGGTCCAGAGGTCTATTATAACTCAATACTGTCAACTCTGATTAACAGCAGCACAGCCTTAGTCAGGAGTCTCTCAGCTTTGTATGATAAATCATTTAGCTATAGTTGCCAAATATGGAGCCACCATGGTCTTTTTGGAAGCCAAAAGGAGGCTGCAGGCATAATCACAATAAATTAATACCTAAAGAAAAAAGATCTGTTTCATCTGTGATAACATCCACACACTCTGGACCAGCTAACATTCCAACATTTGTGTTTAACTGAGGTTGAGACTTTTAGTCTCTACTAAAAGTATTTCATTAAGAGCAATTATTATTCTGTTCTTAAACCCATGAGTCCCAGATCACCATGCCACTGACTTCTATCTAGGGATGTACAAATTTTGTTAAATCTGTTCCATCTGTGTTTCACTGGTTGTCAAGCACCTTTCAGTTTGTCATTCATTCATGGATGAAATCCAATATTTTTAGATTTTTGATATGTTCCCTGCTAATAGGACCATTAGTGCAGGTGCAAATATGTGGAAAAGTCCACAAAAATAAAAGCAAAATGTTCCACAGAATCCACTTCAGTCAGAGGCAGCCAGTAAGCTGCAAAATCTACAGATCAAATTTGTTAAAATCTGACTCATTTGAATCCATTACAGGTTAAACTTTAATGATGTTCAGTCTTCAGTGTGCAAACTGCGTAAATCCCAATTTAAAATTAATAAAAACCTGAAATGAATTTCTCATATACATCTATTTCTACCCATATTTCTCTTACCCTTTTTCTAAAATGAGTTTATATATCTATGACTGAACAAGCTTTTCTATGTCCTGCTCTGCTTCCTTCTGATTTCTCCCCACTTCATTTGTCAGTATTCTTGAGACTCATTAAGGTGCTGAGCTGTAGTATCTATAGTGTGAATATCCTACTTATGGATGTTCCAAAATAGCTTTCAATTCCCTTTCAAACATTTCATTTGATACGCTTTGTTTATTAATACAGTTCACATCTAAATTTTCCATGTCCTAGCTGTCCTCTATGACTTCCCCCATGTTGTTCTCAGGGTAAGAAAATTTTCTTAAACATCTACTACTAGCTAGTTCCAACTAAGACATCTTCCTGGGCATATTCAAAACCCTTCAAAATAGAAATGGCATAAAATAAGTATTTATGGCAACAACACCTTCAAAATATTTGATATTTTTTAGAAATTGGCTGCTAAATATATTCCTCACAACTCTGTGGCAAAGTAAATGTTCTTGAGTTGTGTGATCAGGAATGAGTTCTTACTAAATGGCCTGTCCACCATTTTGTGTGCAATATTTCATGATTAACATGATGCAGATGTTCATGATATCTGTCTGGACAATGTGTCACCTGCTAAAGCAGTATTATCAGATTATCTGCCTAGATTTTTAGAAGTCTAACAATATGTATTCCCTTTGGGAATGCAAACTCACAAAACATACCACTTTTCCCTTTGTCTCAGGACACACTAATCTTTGTGGGATGCACAACAAAAGGCTTCTGCAGAAGAGAAGATGGAAGAGGAGCACTGCTTGCACAGCATTTGTATGAGGCTCAATTCCTGACAAGCACTTCATGAGCACTGGGCTCACTTAACAGGAACTTGGACTAACAGCCGCATCAAAATGGGTCAGAATCCAGGAAGCTAAATTCATGGAAGCCAATATATTCTCACTCCCAAACTCGATTTCTCACAGAATGCTTTTTTTTTAAATGTAACACTCTTTGCACAAAATATTGTTTTGTATTCCCTCCAAAATCAGAAAGATATCTACTACACTTACTTGGATGGAAATACAGCAGAACCCCACTGAACTTAAAGGAAATAGAATTCCCACAAACACCATAGATTCTCTATAACACCAACAAAAGAATCAACTCCTGATCCCCCCACCCCACCAAGAGCTCTTTTTCATTAAACTAATTTAAGGGGTAAATTAGTATTAGACAAAGAGGCATCAGATTCTCTGTGTGATCTTTTGCAAATCACCCAGAGGTATACCATTGATCCTGATTTACTTTCTGCCCACCCCTTCCCCAAGGGCATAGTAAATGTGATGTTTGCAAAATTGAATCTGGCTGATAGAAAAACAAAAACTTTCAATGATGGGTTTGTTTTGGGGAGAGAAAACTCTTGCTATATAAATAGCAAACTAATCAACTAATTTAAGCGTTCACTAAATAAGCCAATCAGTGTTAAAATCAGTCATGTTTCAAGGCACCAATTTGCAGAGTGTTTACATAGAAGAAAGGATTCCCTGTTGCTTCAGCTTTGTGTTTCCTTTCCCTGGACATATATAAGTTCTGCAAATTCATGTCCAGCATAGCTGTCTAGGGTGGGATGGGAGGGTCCCTGTCTTTAGTGCCATCACTTGCTTACTTTGACACGTTGAACAACCATTTTTATATAAAATTTCTCCAATAAGAGCCAAGCTTGATGAAATTGTGGAGATTGAGATTGACACATGCCTAGCGACTCTGTGAATAGGGTGATCCTGGATCAATTTCATTGTGTAAGTACTAATGATATGGACAGGCTGCTTGGACTGGTGAGAAAAACCATCTGAACCCAGGTCCATCTGCTCTCTGAATCCATATTCATCTTGGATGGTAGTCCAGGGACTGGAGCCATTGAGGAAGCTATTATATCTTATCATCAATGCCTCCCTGAATATTCCAGCCTTGAATATACTTTTTCTTTATAAGGTGGTCAAGAAGGCAGTGTGTCTCCAGCTTCAGGCAATCCTGAGTGATACTGAATTTATGGACCCATTCTAACTGGTTTCAGAATGGAATGTGGAGTTGAGACTGTTTTGGGCACTCAAGTAAATGAACTATGACTCAATATTGATAGGGGAAGTGTGTCACTGTTGGTTCTGTTGGATCTCTCAGCAGTCTTCAATAATATAGCCCACTGTACCCTTCTGGATCATTTGAAGGAGTTGGAAATTGGAGGGATTGCTTTGCAGCCATTCCATTCCTACCTCTTGAGTCAGTTCCAGGTGGCAATGCTTGGAGACTGTTGCTAGTTTAAAAAAGAACTGATTTGTGGAGCCCCATAAGTCTTAAATGCCATTTAAACATCTACATGAAGCTGCTGGGAGAGATCATCCAGAGGAATGGCACTGAGTGTTATCAATATGCAAATGTCACCCAGATCTATTTCTCTTCACCACTTCCTTCTAGAGACAATGTCTCCTCTAAATGACTCCCTGAAGCTGATAATGGACCAGATGAGGAAAAACAAATTGAAGTTGAATCCAGACAAAATGGAACTTCTTGCTCTTAGGGATTCAAATCCAGGATTAGAGGTGTGTCAACCAGTTCTAGATGGGGTCACACTCTTCCTAAAAGGTCATGTTCACAATTTGGGAATGCTATTTATCTGGTTCTTCAGATGTCAACTCTGATGGAAGCTATAGTCAAGAGTGCTGGTTTTGGCTGGTTCACCAACTACATCCCTTCATGGATGAAAGTGACCTGAAAACAGTAGTGCACTGGTAATGACTAGGCTTGGTTTCTGCAATGCACTCTACATAGGACTACCCTTGTGCCTCCTCAGGAAACTGCAACTAGTACAAAATATCACAGTCAGGTTGGTCTCTGGGTCATCATGGAGAGACCATATATCATCAATACTAAAGTGTCTGCATGGCAGCCAATATGTTGCAGATGAAGTACAAGGAGTTGGGAATTACCTTTAAAGCTCTTCATGCCTTAGGTTCAAAATACCTTGAGGGATGCTTTCACCCATATATTCTGCCTTGCCTGGCAACGTGATCTGTAATATTAATGTCTACTAGCCAGAGGACTTTCTCAGTCGTTGTCCTTAACCTATAGAATGGCCTACTGAGAGAGATATGTCATCCCAGATTGCTACCTTTAAGGGAGAATTAAAGATTTATCTCTTCCAACAATTCTTCCTAGATTACTTCCCAGACTAGCTTCACTTAATATGCTTGTTTTCAGTTGAAATTTGAAGTGATGCTGTAAACCACACAGAGCCTAAAGGAATGGGGCAGTATGGAAAAATCTAAATAGAAACATAGAAACAGAGCGAGTCAGAAGGGGCTTCCCAGGCCATCTAGTCTGACCCCCGGCACCAGCCGGCTTCGCTCACAACATGCCCACCATGTGCATGTCCAGCCTAACAGAAACATAGAAATTTCTATGTACATAGAATTATTGTGAGCCGCCCCAAGGCTTCGGCGAATGGGGCGACATAAAAATGTTTTAATATAAATAAATAAATAAATAAATGAACGAAAATGAACGAATAAATGCCAGTTTCAGCATGTTAAATATTGTTTACATTTACTTTATTGTTACAGTGCTAAATAGCTGACATTTGAGTGGTCTGCAGCAATTAATTACACAAGTATAGTAATATAACTGGTTAATAATTAGTTACAAATATAATAAATACATCATAAAATACTAAAGAACAACTTTTAAAACAGTTTAAATGATTAAAACCATTTCAATTAAAAATGCACTTGTTAAACATATGACCCAACATATGCCTTTAAATATGTAGAATTAGAGAACCTAGCACCAAAATGTTGTTGGAAGGGTAGCTTCAGTGGGAAAATCCCTCTGAGAAGGCCTTTTCCTTGTTGCTGCCCTCCAAGTTCTTGTGGAGGTGGCACTAAGTAAACGGCCACAGATATTGAGTTAGGTACCTATTCTTCAAGGGCATCTCAAAGTAGAATGTAGTGCAGTAGTCGAACTCAGAGGTTATCAGAGCATAGTTTATTGAATCCATACAATTCCCATTCAGATAGGACACACCTGGGATACCAGATGAATCCAGTACACTCTTTGCCACTGAGATCACTTGGTCTCAAATGAAAAGGATGAATCCAGGGAAACCTTCAAGCTACAAATTTGTTCCTTCAGGAGGAGTGTAACGCCATGTGGAATAGGCTACATTCCCTCTTGCTGATTAGAGGAACCACCCACAAGCAGCATCTTAGTCTTGTCTGGACTGAGCTTCAGTTTATTAAACATTTCTTTTTAATTCATAATTGTGTGTTAATTATGGCTACCTCCTGCCATATCAAAGTGTAATTGACTCAGTGATGAACATTAAAATTAAATCATACGGCTTTGAGCACCATTATCCATGGTGTCGTTCTTGCGCTAGGAGTTGTTTTTCTCCTATTTGGCCAGCTTCAGAAGATGATGCTTGGGGAAATACTGCATGGATTTTCCACCTTGTGTTCCCCAGGAGATAGTCTTATTGCCTATGTTATTTAAAATCTATATGAAATGTGAGAGTGGGATTATCTTAGTTTTAGACTACACTGCAGTCAGTCATGCTGATGACATTCAGCTTTCTTTCTCCTTTTCATCTTCTTTGGGTGCAGCTATAGTTATGTTAAATCTGTATCTTGCTATTGCAAGGGACTGGATGAGGATTAAATAATCATATTGCACATTTATCCATGTATCTAAAAGAACTAACAGTCACTTTCTCCAGGAGGCAATGCAAAGATATATATGGTTGCCACATATATATATGTGGCAACCATATATATATATATGTGGTTTACTATGGAATATATATATATATATTCCATAGTAAACATAATATACTATTAAGCCAGAAGACATAAGTAACAGCAGTGATACAGCAAGTAGCCAGGCAATCATCCCATCCCATTCCCGGTCACATAGACCTAAGTACTTGACTCCAGGCGCAATATGGCTTATATCCTTTCTCCATTTCATACAAAAGCAAGAAAATAGTAATTTGTAAGGTCTCAGGCCCAAGGTCAAATTTGGTCCTCTGGGGATCCTTTACAGGACCATATTCCTTCCCCTGGACTCATGCCCTTTCCCTTGAACATTGATTATGTGATGGTTTCCTGGTTTCCTGGCAGTTTCTCCTCTTCAGCTGAAAAGTAGGAAATGCTTCTCCTACCATGTAATTACTAGCAGTGAATGCTTTAAGCTAAAATGTCCTGGCAGTTTTGGTAGTTTTGTCTTTGGCTCCACCATTACTGAAATATGGTTCCTGGCAGCTTTCAGCTGCAAAAGGTTTAACACCTCTGTAACAAGCAGCATTTCAACATGGATAAAAGTGAATCACTGGGATGCACATCCGAAGTCTGAAAATATATTTTCATATGCTCACTTCTTTCATTCCATTGGATGATATTGTGTGACGCTTTGGACTCAAGTGTCTCCAGTAAGTTGATCCCATCTAGTGCTACATTTCATTAAATAAGGATTTAGCAATGACAACCATCTAATATCTATGTCTCGAACTAGCTTTTGAATCTGAATAATATGCATCTACCAAATGGAAGTGATGGTGGCAAATCAGTTGAGTTTGACCAAGTTTGCATGCCACAACATCCCATTGTAAGTTACCCATGATGAGAGAGGTAGAGCTGGTGCAGTTTATATGCTTTTTGTTGCCAGGTTCCTCCCCCCCTTTAAAAAAAATCCCTGTATTTTAATTGTTGAATAGGAAAGATTACACCTTATTTTATATTGTATTTTTATTGACATTGGATTGCCTGGGTTTGATTACTGATTTATTAAGTTGATTATCACCATGTTTGATTTCATTGTTTTATGGTATTGGTCTTCCTTCTTGTTGTAAACTGCTCTGAGAGCCTCCAGATAATTGAACAATATATAAAAGCTTTTATAAGTATAAATAAATTAATGAACAAATAAATGAACAAAAACCCATGTGTTGTTGTAGAGTTGTACCCACAATGTGTGTTGTGTCATAAACACTGAGCTGACCAATCCCAGTATGGATATTGGAAATCAGGAAGAAGGTAGAACACAACCCGTGGTAAGTCTCATTGGCAGAGTTGCTTAACGTGATGTGCAAACCTGCATTTTCTCTAATACTTACCAAGGCATTATTTTTGGTCATCCCTTTGGGACAGGTTAACAACCCAATGTTGCTCCCAGATTTGCACTTAATATTGATACTTCAACAGCAAGTGAGAGCCGTGGCAAGAATGTATTTTATTAGTTGCATCTGATAAGATCAGTGTGCTTCTTTCTGGAAAAGAAAGGCCTCCCATGCTAACATTGTCAGCATTCATTTTTCAAACCTGAATATCAGTTACTATAAGGAGTTTTACTTGGGGCTGTTCCAAAGATCTGCAGAATGCTACAGCCCATCTCCATTTCAAGGTGTGAGGCAAGAGTATACCAAGTTGGTGTTATTCATAAAGCCAATCACTGAATCGGGCATGCCTATCACAGAAAATTCTCCTCCCCAGATGAGCACCTCCACCTACAAATAAGAAGCCTTGCTTAAAATATTTTCAGTGAAGGATTATAGCCTGGACTTGTCAGTTTTGCTGGAGTCTGGGGGTGCTTTTTTCTCACTGAAGAATGTAAATGCATCTGTATGTTACTTTTTTGGGATGAAAGGGAATACAAGATACACACAGTTTGGGAAGACTTGTGAACAGTGTGTCATTACAATGGTGACAGTAATGTTAGGTGCTGCAAGATTATATCAGAGAGAGGGAACAAAAGATAGAAGAGCAGTCACCTGAGTTAAAAAAGTGGCTCCCCCTCTTTTCTAACCATTCTTCTTTCACTGTTTGTCTGTGTAATTATTAGAATATAAGTCTGAAGCCAGGCCCCATGATAAATGTTATGGTAAATGAAAGGAAGTCTTCTCAAAAAAATATTTGTCTGCCCCTCTCAAAAGCTTTCAGAAGTGCTATAAAATAATCAATTTATATTCATTTTCAGTTGAGCCAGGAGAAAAGGAGATGATGAAGAAGGAAAAAAACCCCCTTTCCAATAGCCTCACTTCAGTTGATTCATACTGAAACAAAATAAAGAAATAAATTGTGTATGGAAAGATACAGTATTTATGCTATCTTTGCATACATGAAAATTATGCAATCATATTTCTAGGGTGGCATAGAGGTCAGTAGGAAATGACTTATTCTTATTCTTATTATTAAAATATTATCCCAGTGGAATGCTTATATCCAATTCCGATAGTGTTTGTACAATGTAGGGCCAAAACAGAAGTGAAGAAAGGTGAAATGGATACTCAAACCTAAGTGTTTTCTTTGCCAAGCATGTTTCTAATTTGGAATTTAAAATGAAGATGCCACAAGTGGAACAAACTGCTTTGGGATGGGTCTGCTCAGCATTCCAGCCAGCCATGACTTCTTTCAGAATACTCCATTCCATTTACCCATCATCTAATTTTCATCCCATTTCTATTTGCCTGACACTGTATTATATGACAGCTGCCCATGCTGATTCATCAATGCTGAGTCATCAATTTGTCACCACCTCCAACAGATCCTGTCCCACACCTGTCAAATTGATCAGGACCCCAGTGTGTGGGGAATAAGAAGGCTATAATCCTGTACATGCTGTAGAGTTCATCCAGCTCCTGTGCCTGTAATTTGCAGTATAAAAAGTATTTGTTGAAATACATACTGTAGGTCTTTTGTAGCATTGTAAATTCCAGGCATGTAGGGAGTCAGTCTTGTTTGGATCTTCACCAGGGAAGGAAAGCATTTAATGCCCTTGCACCTTATGTTAGAATGCCAATCTACAGGAAGGAAACCTCCCTCAACATTCAAGGCCAGAACTATGTGGAGAAAATACTCTGAAATCTGTTCTTTCTATACTGGCACCTAGTCATCATAACACAGCATTCAGGTTCACTATTTGTTTTCAGTGGGTGAAGCTAGACATTCATTTAAAATGTGGTAATATACAGTTCTGAACCCAGGTTTTGTTATAAGCATCCATATTGAAACAAAGCACCTCCTTAGATGAGTGCTTCTGCAGAGTCCGAGATCAACTGCTGCTGAGGCTGTGCTCAAAAATACTGATTTCATGAGATGACAAACTGGGATTCATAAATAGTAGGGTCACCAGCTACTCAGCCTTCTCAGTCACAGGCCCATGGCTTGAGTCTGTGCATGTTAGAATAGACAGCATGTCTAGAAACTATAGGCAGCTACCACCACCTGACAATACTGCTAAGTATCCTGAACCTTAATGAAGAAAAAGAAAAAAAAAAGGACTACGCATTTTCAATGTCTCCCCTCCCCCCCCAAAAAAAAAACATCTGGGAAAAGAAAAAGAAAAAATCCTCAAATTTGCCATAATCAATTGGTGCAGCAAACGGAGGGACTGTGAGCAACTCTGCTCAACAAGGTATCTATTAATATATGTATTAATATATTCTATTTTAGTAGTAATATTATTTTAAAAATGCCATTATTCTTATAATAAAATGTTATTATTTGGGATTGCTCATTTTTCTCCCATATGAAATTAGAATTAATTCATTGTGAAATGTATGCAATTCCCTTTGGTCCTGAAAAGTGAGAAATAAATAAATAAATATCATTTCAAATATTTTATCACAATAATCTCTGTTTTTCACTTGGTTTTCTAGGTCTTTAAGGACTATTGAAATGTCTAGTTTTAAATCACATGGATATTATTCTGTTAGCTGATATGAATGCAAGTGGAAAATGTAATATTTTTTGGTGGCTGGTTTCATCATGTTCTGCTGTATAGAAACTGTGGGAGTGTGTCATTTCTAGACATGTTTACAGCATCTTCGAAACATGAAGATAATCTTAAAGAGAAGAAAGATATATTTGCAGAGTGCACTAGCCATATTTTAACTTCTCCATTTCAGAAGCCGAGAGATAATAGCAATAAAGGTCTTAAAGCACTCACTTTCAAAATATGCACATATTTCCCCCTGTATCCATATTTTACAAGGTACAAAATGAAAAAAAGTATTCATTGAAACATGCTTACATCCTCTTAGACAGTGGAGAAACTCATGAATAATTTCCAGGGTTTTTATGTTTATTTGTTTGTTTGTTCTGGATAACATAGGTCTCTTCATTGACAGACTTGTAGGAAAGAGACCAGGAGGTATCTGTGTCCAAGCAGAATTCTCTACTACTTGTTCATTCAAAAGTAAATGCAGGAGGATTGTGGAGATCAAGAAAAAGTGAAAGGATTTATGATAGTTCATTGCTGCAGTAACACCTTACAGAAGCGAAAGTCCCTTGCACTCATAATGGGGTGAAAACAGGGAAGGAGAAACGCAAGACAAACCAATACAGTGTCAAGACGTTCTCTTCCCTCTGCCTAAAGCTTCAGCTTCTTGCTCATGTTTTCCATCACAGCTGTTTTCAGAACTAGAGTTAAGCATGGGAAGAAGAGAACATCATGGCTTTCATCTTGTTCACACATCTAGGCTGCTCTGCTATGGTGCTGATACCAACCTAAGCAATGGGTAGAAGAATGCCAGCAGCATATGCTGGCATAACAATGTTGTGTTTTGGTCATTTATACTGGTACTGTATCAATGGCATTGGTCAGGCGTCTCAAACTCGCGGCCCGCGGGCCAATTGCTGGGACGGGTGGGGCACGGGGAGGGGCCCTGCGGTCTTCAAAGCGCTGGCGGCGCCCGGGCCGGCCGCGGGATGAGCGACCCACCACTACCCCGGTGGTAGAATACTTGATGCGGCCCAGCCTCACCCAGACTCTACTTCCAGCGGCCCCAGGTAAGTTGAGTTTGAGACCCCTGGCATAGGTGAAGCAATTGTACAGGATGCTGCTTCTTGTCCCCATATTATAACTGTTTTTTTGTCATTTGTTTGGTTGGTTGTTTTATGAAGCAGATATTTTACCTGTGGTTTTTCCTGCACAGGTACCGAAAACCAGAGCAACATGTGCAATTTATTCAACTTAGAGTGTTCTGTAACAAGTTCTAAGTACTTTCCCATGTATTCTCATGCTGTCTTGTGAGGTGCTGGGCATCTAGGCTAGAGGTACATAGAAAGTCAACTTCCATCATGTAAATTCTGTAATAGAAAAATAAGAAAGACAAAAGATCCAAGCTGTGCATTTCTCCTATAGCCTAAAAGTGGGCAAATAGAGAATTTGTGTATTTTAAACAATTTGGGCTTACAAAATTTGACCAAAATCCAATTCTTTCAATGAGCAGACAACAAAATGAAAGCCCCCTGACAACCCATAAAATCTGGATAGAAGGGATTTCACAACAGCTCTACATCCCTGAATGTACATATATTGCTTCTGCATGAAGTAGATAAAAACAGCCATACCCAGGTATCATTTCATTCATGTTCACTATTTATAGGTCAGCCTATAGCAAACTATTCTCAATGCTGCTTATAAAATAAATTACCCAAGAAAATCCTACCTAGTCCAACAGTTAATGTTGCAAAAATCCTCAGTGAGAAAAGAGCACTGTTACAGCAGCAAAAATGCTGTGGAGGAGAGGCAGAGGATACCTTTTCAAGTAGATCACATTATCTTAGTTTATTCCCTTGTGCTCTGTTCAGCAATGGGAATCAGACAAACTTGCCTTACTTTGCAGCCTAAAGGTGGGAGGACCAACATAATTGTGTCAGTCCATGCCTCTAATCTATTTTGGCTGTTGACTTGGTGTTGGAGACCTTGTGAATGGTTGTCTAGATAATTTGTGAATAGCCATTCATTGATATATGCAGTTAATTGTTCCATATTTGCTCATTTGCAGTGAGACCCAACTTTAGAAATTGAATATTGTTTCTAGAATCTGAAAATTTTCTACACTAATGCATGGTTCTGTGGCAGACGTGCAGAAGTTCTGTGGCTTATCAGTCAGCCTGGAAATTTCTCCCTAGAAGTAAAACATCTGAGGTACCAATGCTCTTCATATGAATGTTCCTGGCTTTCTAACAGCACATATACAAAATCACATTTTGGTCCATTTTACTGTAATTAATCTGGAATATCTGCTTCAATATTAACAATGCCTATGGTTGACTTTACAGGTAAATATGTAATGCAAGTGTACAAAAAGAAAAGCTCAAAGGCATACATAAAATGCTCCTTTAAAAGGGTCATAGTGGGAGACTATTGTACATGAAAATGTATACAGGCATAGCTATCTCTGATGGACTCATATCAGGATATGGGTCTGATAAACCCAGATTCTGTTCCTCATCTGATTTTCAGAATCCAAGTCATGAACTTTTGCCTTGTTCTTTATTATTTAATCATAAGGCTGGAATACTGGCGGTATTATGCTGTATGTTAACTAACATATAATGAACATGATTTCACTTATGCTACCTACACAAAACTAAAATTAGCTTCTCAGTGTAGTTGCATCTATTGTGGTATTCTTATTTGAAACATTTTGCATATCGCACTCAAGACCTAAATGGAGAAACTGCTCTGTTATGATCTGCATTCATGGCAAAGCTGTGTTGCTACCATGTATAGACATGCCTGTAGATGAATTAAGAACTAAGTAAAATCATGTTTAAACATACTGCATAATCTAATATAAGCCTGTATGCATATAAGAGGCTAGTCTGCACTGAAATCCACTAATTTATCACTTTTTATGTCATTCATGATGTGTAATGTTAATGGAGAATGGAGAATGGAAACAAACAGAGATATACATTTTGCTCAAATATTTTCATGGGAGATCCCTTAAGTCTCACTGAAGCAAATGGAGCAACCCCTTGGAAAATTTATGGCTAAACATCACAACTAGAAGGATCAGGCTATGAAATAATGGTTGCTTTCTTGAATTTAGATTCAATACGAACAGGCATGTCTTTGCCCCAATCCACCAGTATAAGGAATGAGTAATAGGGACGGACAGAACAGACAACAGATTCTTTAATGTTTGGGTTTAAACATGTTCCTTTCAGTTTCTGCATAAGTTTGCGGACATGTGCATTTATTTTGTGAACATTTTCCCAAATGTCTGCAATTTTGTGTATATTTTTCTATCTATGCATTTTTCAAATAATTTTCATCTGTATATGCAGTGTTATGTGCATTTTCCCTATATATACTAAGTGTGCACACTTTTCACTAATATGCAAGCATAAAGAAAAGCATGTTGGGACAAATATCCCAAACATCCCAGTATAGGCTGATGGGATTTGAAGTAGTAGTGACTGATCAAGAAAGGAATCTCAGGGTTGTGGTGGACAGCCTGATGAAAATGTCAACCCAGTGTGCAGCTGCTGCGAAAAAAGCAAACTCTATATTAGGCATAATGAGGAAAGGAACTGAAAATAAAGCCATCAAAACAACATGCCCCTTATACAAATATTTATTTATTTATTTATTTATTTATTTATTTAAAACATTTCTATGCTGCCCCCATCGCAACAAAGCCTCGGGGCAGCTCACAACAAAAACAAAAACAAACAAAATCATACCAAAATTATACACTAAAAATTATTTTTTAAAAAAAATCCTCCATAATAACTTAACACTTAAAATACATTTTGAATAAAAAGGTCTTAGCCTGGCGCCAAAAAACAAATAACGACGGCGCCAGGTGGACCTCTCTGGGGAGCGCATTCCATAGGTGGGGCGCCACCGCAGAGAAAGCCCTCCTCCCGGTACTCACCCTCCTAATCTCATTCACAGAGGGTTCCCGGAAAAGGGCATCTGTTGCTGATCTCAAGGGGCGGGAGGACATATATGGACGCAAGCGTTCCTTTATTATATTTGGTGCAACCTCACTCAGTCTGGTTATCACACTTGAAAAAGGATACCATTGAGTTGGAAAAAGTGAAGAGAAGGGCATCTAAAATGTTGAAGGAGCTGGAGCAACTCCTTTATGAGGAATGATTACAACTAGGTAAGGGAAAGCACTATAGAAGTGTTTAAAGTTATGCATGGTGTGGAGAAGGTACAGAGGGCAACATTTTTCTCCCTCTCCATAATACTAGGATCCAGGACCACACCATGAAGGTGATTGGTCAGAGATTCAGGATGTGTAAAAGGAATTATTCCTTCACACAGCACATAGTTGCATTATGGAACTCACTGCCACAGGAAGTAGTGATGGCCACCAATTTCACAAAGCAGGGGGCTTCAGTGGCTTCTAGGCATGATAACTGTTTGCCATCTCTGTTATCAGTGGTGGTATGCCTGCATACAACACTGACTGAGGAGCTTGGCTGGTTTGCCGCCATGTGAATAGCGTGCTGGAGTGAATGGACCATTGGTCTGATCCATGACTTTCCTATCTTTTGATGCACATTTTTGTGTACTTTTTCCTTGATAAGCTGTATCCTGAAACTCAGAAAAATATGGGTTTGGACATACAACTTTGCTTTGGCAGTCATATTTGTTTGGAAGAAGCAGATTTCCTAAATTCACCTTAAGACTAGACATAACAAATATTCCTGTTATCCATACTAAGAAGGAGGGATGTCTGAGAAGAGCTTCTACATAAAGATTTCTTTGTTGAAACTAGAAGGGCATAAATGGATTAGATGAAGATGTATACCTTGCTCTGTTTATATCTGCGTTGTTGTCAGGCTGAGAAAATATGTACTGTTGCACATGGCTATAGCTCTGTTTGGGCCATTATGCTTCTATCAGTACGCCTGGCAATGCACAACTCATTTCTCTAGTGTGGATCCTTATGCATCCAAAACAGCACTGTGTGCACACTAGATAGGAATTCCAGTAGTCCTGGAGGAATCCAAAGGTGGTAGGAGGCAGCAGACAGGCAGGCAGTCTTCTGAGAGGAGAGACCCAAACACAGGACAATGAAGGCTAAGCCTGCTCATTAGCCATGTGACAGAGGTTCTGCTGAAAATGAAGTTCAGATGGGTTTAGAACTGATTAGTTGGACAGAATTAGCTGATGAAGTTGAAGGCATGGTTAAAGATACTTAAAAAGTTGCACTATGTCACTGGTCAGAGGGCAGGAAAAAGGAGTACAGAGTGCACAGAAGGTAAGGTGAAGAATAGAAGATGGACGTTTCTCTCTCTGTCTCTTTTCCTCCATTGTCCATTGTTCCATACCTCACTTTTTCTTTCCTAATTTGAGAGAAAAGACCAAGGTAGGACAAAAGAAAAGACACATTAAAAGGGATGGAGGAGACAATGTAAGTGTCTGGATGAGTCATCACCAGGCTCACATTGATACCGTTCCCAGGGATGCAAGTGAGAGGTATCAATAGAAATCAGTAGAGAATCCTGGATTCCAACATAGGCAGTACTGAGCACCAGTGTATCCACACATGTGCACAAAAGCAAACCCCCAAAACTGGCAGCAAAGAGGAAAGCATTTGTTCTTTCTAACTCAGTCCTTATGTAGCATCTAGCATGTTAAAACTACAGACTGGCTAAAGGAAATGCTCTCATGGTACTCTATTTCAGGTTGCAGAAGGTTGAGGCTAGGACAAGGCTCCTTCCCTGAATATTCCCAGTCAGACTGCAGTGGTGAAAAGGCTCTGCATAAGGGAAAGTTTGGCTAGACTTGCTACTCCACTTGAGAGTAATTGTGGCATTGAGACCTGCCTGTCTTGCTCACATGATGGGCTTTGTTTTCAGTAAGTCTAACTGAAGATGGGACTTGAGTGTGAGACAAGCATAAGCCTGTGTGAAGCATCAGCCTCTATCTTTTACTTAAGATCAAGATGGAAAAATGTTTAGCTTTCACACAGAGAAACGCAAAACTATCTATGAGAGGAATTATCTTGAAGAACTTATCACAGGTTTATAACAACAGTGCAATAATGTCCAGAGTCATTGGACGCCCTCCCATTGCACATCCGATGCTTGACTAAAGCAGAAAGTAAGTTACAAGAACCCACACGATTACCCTAAGTTTTTATTCCCACACTGGAGGTTCAAAGTGAAAGAATAATACACATCGACTTTGCAGTGTAGTCACAGCAGCTCTCATAATTCTATCTCAAGGCAAGTGAGAAGCTGAAAGTTGGCAACCGTGCAATATTATCTACTGCAAACACTGCAGGTCAGGGGTGGGACTGAAACTAGTTTGGATTTCTAGCCAAAAACCTCATACCTCTGAACCCCACACCTACTTACATTATTCCTTCAGAACACACCCAGGCCAAATCAAGCACCAGGTATCCACAGGTTTCTTATGCTCTATTGCTTTATACAAAGTCAAGCAATTATGGACTTTTTCATTATGCAGAACTAACATGAGAGCAACAAGGACCACGATATTGTGCTCAAGTTAAAAAAGGGGACTCCTCCTCCTCTTTCACTTTCTCAGCCTCCTCAGCAACGGGGTTAGGCAGCATGCACACACACACACACACACACACACACACACATACCAGGGATCTACTGCAACATTTTGTTGCAGGCCTCCCCACCCACCATCTACATTACAGGGCAATTTTGTGCACAGCTACTCAGAAATAAATCGGACATTGTTCAATTGAGCAAATGTGCATGGGATTTGAATGCATGTGTTCTCTAAATACATTGTTATAACTTAATAGGAGGCCATATTATTAATTTTGCCTACTGCTCTCTGTGTGACAAAGTAAAAACTACAGCCCCATAATCTGATTCATTATTTGTGCTGCCTACCCAGCAAATACTTGCTTTTCAAAAGTAATTTCAAATGAGCATCCTGACATTCCAAGTTCCTGGGCTACTGAGACTTACTAGGACTTGCTACTTATCACCATGGGGTAGCTCTCTCATTACTGCTTAAATAACACTTAAGTTCATGCAAGAGGCATTTATATCCTTTTGGCATATTCAGCCAGCTTTCAAGAAATAATTGTTTGCCCACAGATTCCTGATGGTGCCCACTGTTGTACCACAGAGAGCAAGAGGGCCGTATGCTACTCAGCTGAATTACACCCTCAAATCAAACTCTTTGGTTATTTGTAAGTATAATGCATGCTCTGACATTTAGCGTTATTTGAGGTTTATGTGTTCAATACCTATGTTGTTTTTTTATAGTTCTGTTACACAAAACAAGAAAATCACCTTCCATTGACATTGTATTGGGTTGTAATTTACTTGCTTTCAGTGTTGGATGGAGACCTCTTATTAACATTTATTTTTGTATTGAATGATGCGGAGATCCCCAGGCAAAGCACTTCAATCCAAAATTCAGCTACACTTGCCACAAGGATAGGATTTAAATCTATGCAAGCTGAGAGAGTATTTTAGCAGAAGCAAATGAGCATGCTATTCAGGACATGCCTTCATTGTGTGTGTTTCATTTTCCTATCCAGGATTAGGCAATTTATACCAGAATCCAATGCCCCAGTTACACTTGCTGGATATTGTGATGAGGTCCCAAGTTGGAATGCACCGAAGTATCATTTACATGCATTTCAAGTAAGCTCGTGCAAACAATTTCCAGCCTGCTGCTGCCTTCTGTGTCCTCATTTTCTGACTTCAAGGCAACTAAACTTGCCATGGGGCAAGCAAGGTGGATGTGGCAATGAGTAGTGGTGCTGTCGATGCCGATTGT
This sequence comes from Varanus komodoensis, assembly GCF_004798865.1. Lineage (NCBI taxonomy): Eukaryota > Metazoa > Chordata > Lepidosauria > Squamata > Varanidae > Varanus > Varanus komodoensis. Next base: position 25,444,928 of record NW_025335941.1, read on the forward strand.
GCAGTCAGGCTGTCTAAGAAAGTACAAGAATTTTGGTTGAGTTCACAAATCTTCAGACCATGCTGCATTCAGAAGCTTCAAACAAACACACCTTTTGGGCAGGCGAACTAATAGATTTCTAAGCTTGCAAAAATTTTCATAAAATGCATCATTTTTTTTTGGGAAAACACACCATTTAATATGGGTATTTAAAATGCACATTTTTATTCTTTAGCCAATGCGGGGGGGAATAAACTTTGAAAAATGTACATGTAAATCCTCATATATAGGGATAAATTGTTATACCTCTTTCATGTAAAGGAACCCACAATTGTCCGCTGAAAGTGATTGGACTTTGAAGACAAATAAGGCATGGTTAGTTAAGTTATGGCATTCACTTTTGCAGGAAGTAGTGATGCCCATCAATCTGGGGAGCTTTAAAAGTTCATGGATACAGAAAGTTCTTGTCTAGATGGGTTCTTGGTCTTGTGTTTTTAATGTTCTTAAAATGCATGCATCTGGAGAATGACCTCAGAGAAAGATATATATTGGGGGTGAGATGATAAAGAAATGGGCTGAGAAAGCATGCTTTACTGATTAGAATGTTAAGTCCTGAGATACTGAGGCTCAAAACCCCACTCAGAGTTTAAATGTGCTGATTTGTCTACTTCTGTACCTAACCTACCTGAGGAGAGAAACAGGTAAGGGCTCACACATGCTGCCTGGGCCTTTTGGAGAAAGGAAGAATATACATGTGATAAACAGAAGGATGGTGCATCTGGCATGACCAAGCTTTCTTCTCTGGTTTGTAAATACCCTTCAGAAAAGCAATTCATCATGTTCAAAATTATGAACAAATTTACCCAAAGAGTGCTTTGCTTCTTCCTGTTCTTGCCTATTCCAGATTTTAGTGTGTGTTTCTACATTTTAATTGTTGCAAATTAACGCTATTTTAATGAAGTTTTTCCTCTTGAAAATAATAAGGAAGTGAAAAGAAAAGTTAATTCCACAAAGGCTTAAAAAGCATAACATAAATATTTTAGTCATCATCTTCAAACCACAGTGGTATTCCGCAGTGGTGCCATTAATGGAATTTTGCTTTCCTCAGTGTATCCTTTGAGTAAAACCAACTCCTTTAGACTATCTTTAAAATGCATCCTCACAATTTTTAGGGGTAGGGGAACAGATAAACTCATTTAATACTGTGGATATCTTTCCACATTGGTTAACATTTATAGGATTGTTATACACTATATTTGCAGCTTGAACTATCCCAGAGGGTGAGCAGCAACATTTAAAGCATAAAGCTTTTTAATACACTGACCAAAAGCCCTGAGGACATACTTAACCTTGGCACTAAACAGTAGCTAATGGTTAAAAGAGCACAGACAATGCTCATATCACATGTATAAGGGAGTTTTCCATGAGAAAGCCCCTAGGCAGGAGAAACCAGAGATATTTGCTGCTTGATGTAAGGGAAGAGAGTATTCTATTTCACATATGAAAGCCAACCTGCTCAATAGAAAAATTCTGTTTCCGTTCTGACAGCAAGACTCCATTCCACTGGATTAGGGGACATCAGGCTAAATTGGTGAATGCAGAGAGCCAGTGTAGTGTAGTGGTTAAGAGCATGGGATTGGGACTCAGACGATCTGGGTTCTAGTCCCCGCTCAGCCATGAAGCCAACTGGGTGACTTTGGGCCAGTCACAGACTCTCAGCCCAACCTACCTCACAGGGTTGTTGTTGTGGGGATAAGATGGAGGAAGAGAATGATGTAAGCTGCCTTGAGCCCTTTGTAGGAAAAAGGCAGGATATAAATCGAAAATAAATAAATAAGTGACTGGCCCCAACAGCTGTGCCCTGCAAGAGCTTGCAACTTCTCTCTCCCCTTTGGCAGCTATAGTCTTAGGCTGATAGCAGGGCACATAGTATTCAACAGAGTTATTTTCCCTGAATTTTGTGCCCCTTCCAATGTCCACCTTTTCACAAGGGCTGGATTTAATGATGCTCTCAGGGAATGCATTTCAGTGGTGGGGAGTGAAAATGCAAAATGGACAAGTCAACATGAGAAGGACAAGACAACATGAGACAAGGAGGACAAGACAACATGAGAAGAGGTAAAATTAAATACCGTATTTTTTGCTCTATAAGACTCACTTTTTTCCCCTTCAAAAGTAAGAGGAAATGTCTGTGCATCTTATAGAGTGAATTTGTGTGTGCAGTAAGTCTGTCAGATGTGCAGCCCATGGGGAAGTGATGGGGAATGTGCCTGTGATTATGTGCCCATTTGATTCAGAATATTTTTTTTCTTGTTTTCCTTCTCTAAAAACTAGGTGCGTCTTATGGTCAGGTGCGTCTTACAGAGCGAAAAATACGGTAATTTAATTAAATGTTATACTTTAGCTTACTGCCAGTAACTAAGCATTTTAGCTAAGTATCCATGCATCAAAATGTACTAATAGCTGTATTCTGTGGTGGAACAGTCTAGGCTATATGACCCTTTTTGGACTGGTCTTATTGAAGAATTAACTGAGAAAAGTTAGTGCTTCTAAAATATTAGGTCATTCAAAAGATGTCAAAACAGGCAGATTTAATCTGAATCTGGAGCTTCTTCCAAACTGGCTTATCTTTACAGAAAATTAAAATGGATTTCACAAATATTTTCCCGTTAACACAATAAGGTTGATTTTTAAAATGAACCTATGTTAGCAATTTTAAAATTATGTCTCAGCATAGGACAGCCTCTTAGATCCTGCAGATCTGAAAGGAGATTGAAGAGTAACACTTATTTCTTGAGACTACAGATCCTTAACCTTTCTTGTCCTTAATGTTCTTTTTAAAGACTGCATATAAGCCAGTAAATGAGATTTAATCTTGCTCAGTGCAGGCAGTCACCACTACAATTCACTTCCACCCTTCTGGATAACCAAAGATCAACACCAGCGCACCTTTATTATGGAGGCTTTCCATAACATCCAAGGCTATATACTCCAGTTAATTTACTTCTCTTAGAATGATAAAGTGATGCATAGATTTTCTAACTACACATATTTTTAAGTAGTGTGGTGGTCTTTGCTGCCCATAATGAAGTAATAAGATCACATATTTTCACAGAGCAAATGGCTGGAAATTCAGAGGATGAACAATGAATTAGAACAAGTACATGAACTCAAACAAGGAAAACAAAGACCATAGTTAGGATACATAGGCAATTATGTAAGGAGCAAAATGAGTAATCAGTTCATTTATTCTAAGGGAGCAACAGAGGTGGTTTCTCTATTCCATGGAAAGTCTAGCTCATGTTAGTACCTGGTCCAGTGACAAAATATTAAAAAAAAATAAAAAAATGTGAGGAACATTACAAGAGCACAGCAAAAACTTCCTCAGCATCACACAATATGTAGTGCTATCTATATGTGGGGAACTTGGAAATGATCTGAACATATTGCTCTTTGTACTTGCAAGTCATACTGAAGGTATGGTGGGATGAAAGATACTGAACCACAATTATAAACAACTCTAGTAGAGCAACAGTAAACAGACTTGCAAAAGCCCTAACCTGCATCTAACTAAATCAGTATTTCAGTATTATGGACCAGTGGGTTTATGTTTACTTATTCTTTATTATATTTATATTCCACTTTTTTCATTTCAAGGAATTCAAGGTCACTAATATAATTCTCTTCCTCTTCTCATTCTTATCCTGAGAACAACAACAACACCTCTGTAAGGTAGGTTGAGCTGAGAGTCTGTAAAGTCACCCAGCTCCATGGCTATTAGGATATGGTTTTGAAAACTTTCTTAGGGTAATTGGGAAACTTCCTGTGCCTGTTGTAAGTTTACTTGCAGTTTAACTCCCATGATAACTATGAATTAGTGGTGAGGAAAAGGGGATATCTCCACTAAACTTATTACCCCAGGTTCATTTTGTTAGCAGAAGAAAGGCTAACAGTGTTATGCAAAAATAATGCAATCACACAAGTAAGAAAGGATGTTTTGTTTCATTTTCATGAATAATGCTCAATTCAGCCTTCTCTAAAAGCAAGAACTCTATATGAAAATATTATTTGGGTTTTTCTGCACAAGCCATTGATTGTGTGCTTTTGCACACATTGTGTAGGTTCTTTAAATGATATTGTGACCTTCAGTTTCACTTCTGTTATTATACAAGGAACTTTTATAACATGGGCAATATAGTACTATTTGTAAAAGAAAAATGCATATTTCTACTTGCATAATGACACTATTCCATAATAGCACATGGAAGGCCTTGTGTAGTGCTCACATCTCATGTCTGAAAGAAGATGCAGTGGATTAACAGCATCCTCTAAGCACATGCAAAACTGGAAGGTCACAGCATCACCTAATGAACCCATCAGCAATCATGAGTAAGGAGGGAGAAGCATACAGTAAATGTGTAGGAAATCTCTTGCTCTTCTTCTCATAGGGCAGTTGCTTGAAAAGACCTCTGTTAGATATGGAGGAGCATTGACCATGACCTGAGAAGGACCGCTGGCTAAAATTTTGGGAAACTCCATCAAAGTCAGAAATTCATTTTAAATTCATCAGTCATTGAGACTGAATCATCAGTCATGTTCCCTTTGCAAACCATCAGCCTTAGGATCTTCATCTCTACCTCACTCTCCTCCATTACACAATGAGAATGAATGCCCAAGTTGAGTGAAAAGATAATCCAAATCCTCCTTAATTCTTTGTAGTCCTAGGAAATAGGACAGTTCTCACACTTAGTATTTCCAAGCTGAATAATTGTACAGCTTCCCTTGCTTATCCTCTGTGCTTTCTTTGTCAAATCAGATAAACTCTATCCATTTTTTTCTTACTTTCCAAGAATGGAGATCATTAAATGAGTTGGTAAAGTATTTAATTTGACATTCCCATTGTTATGTATTTAGATTTAATAAACCATAAGTTTGCTGAATTTATCACAAATCGTTATACGCGTTCTACTGTGTTAACTCAAGAACCAGATCTGCAGTCATTACTGTATCATTTTAAAGTTTCTCATTCGTTATATAGTTTGACATGATTATTCCTTGGATTTATTTGCCTTCCCTACTTTAATCTCATACATTTGCACTGTACTATAACATATGCTTCAACAGCAACTGCAGGCATGCAACTAATAAGTCTCTTACTTTGAGAAAGAAAAATATTTATAAAGTTAAGAATAGCCTATCATTATGAGTGAACAAGTCTGCCAGGCATTGCTATGCTATTTTTGATCTTTTCATCTTTGTTCCAAGTGGGAATTAAAATATCACTAAATGTTCTGTTTGTTAATACAATCTCTAACCATGCAGGATCCTAGAAACAAATTATAGATCCTTGAAACATTGTCTGTCTGTGAAAGAATCTAAACTGATTAAACTATTGCCAAGAGCAGGCAATGTGCTAACATCTTGTTAAAACACTTGCAAGCTACTGTAGAGAGAAACTTATTTGTAATGCATAATGAAATGGATTCCTTGCACCTAGGCTTTCATATTGAAATGCCTAAAATCCATCAAGTTTGACAGGCAATAGAGGAGAAAGTCCCAGTCCTTTCCCCATCCTGACTCCTGTATTTCTCCCCTCCAACCAACACATACACAGCCCACTGCATTCATTATCTAAGCCAGAACAATGGGCAGTCAAAGGCTCCTTTTCCCAAGCCTTCCTGCTGTTCCAGCAAATGGAATATGGCCTACAAACATGAATAGCAGGAAAGAAAATATTCCCTTCCCAGCTGCTCCCAGAGTATAAGGCTGCTCCCAGAGTATAAGGATATCAGCTGCTCCCAGAGTATAAGGATATCATGTCCTTTAGGTCCTGACTTAAGGTCAAGAAAAACACTGGAAATATTACATATTCGATTTCCTCTATATTATTATTATTATTATTATTATTATTATTATTATTATTATTATTATTATAACATTTCTATGCCGCCCCTTGCCGAAACCTCGGGGCGGCTTACAACATGATAAAATACATTGAAATACAATAGTACATAATAAATTACCATTAAATATAACAATACAAAAAATACATTGATTTACAAATACAAAATTAAAATTATCAGTATAAAATAAAAATATAGGAGGAGAAAGAGAAGGAAGAAGAAGTTGCCCAGGCCAGATCATATGTTTTAACAATTGAAATGATGTTTAAATAAAAAGGTCTTTACCTGGCGCCAAAAAACCAGTAACGACGGTGCCAGGCGGACCTCTTTGGGGAGTGAATTCCATAGGTTGGGCGCCACCGCAGAGAAAGCCCTCCTCCGGGTACTTACTCTCCTAATTTCTTTCATGGAGGGTTCCCGGAGAAGGGACTCTCCCGCAGATCTCAAAGGGCGGTCGGGCATATACGGACGTAAGCGCTCGTTCAGGTAGCCAGGACCCAAGCCGTTTAGGGCTTTGTAGGTCATAATCAACACCTTGAATTGGGCCCGGGCTTCAATGGGAAGCCAGTGAAGCTGATGGAGGACTGGAGTCATGTGAGCATAACGCCCTGTCCCCGTCAGCAACCTGGCAGCTCTATTTTGCACCAATTGAAGTGTTCGGACTGTCTTCAGGGGAAGCCCCACGTAAAGCGCGTTACAGAAGTCTAGGCGGGAAGTCACCAGCGCGTGTGTCACCGTCGCCAGGCAGTCGTACTCCAGGTAGGGGCGCAGCTGATTAATCAGCCGAAGCTGAAGGAAGGCGTTCCTCGCCACCGCTGTCACCTGAGCTTCCAAAGAAAGCTCCGGGTCGAGGAGTACTCCTAAGCTGCGGACCTTATCCCTAAGAGGGAGTGTTGCACCATTCAGGACCAGGTCAAATCCACCCTCTCCGAAACCCGATCCGCCAACCAACAGGACCTCCGTCTTGTCTGGGTTGAGTTTCAGTTTATTGGCCCTCATCCATTCCCTTACCTCGGCCAAGCACCGGTTCAGCACAGCCACTGCCTCACCTGGATTAGTGGAGAATGAGAGGTAAAGCTGGGTATCATCAGCATATTGATGATTCCGCAGATGGCATACTATTAATAATAGCAAAACTATTTTTTTTAATTCTATACCACCTAATAGCTGAACCATGATCATGTGGCTCCTAACTATTGCTTTTGAGGACAAAAAAGTCAGTTCATGGTAGATTAACTTGCTATTCCTCCTAAGGTAAACATCTATCCTATTTTACATAGGGCAGTCCCATTAGACCTCATAAAGAACCATATGAAATCAAAAGAGCAGGGACCTTGACAGTGATTGTGCACACTTAGCAGGAATGGTCATAGGCATTTTGCAAGCCTTCTTGGCATTGCCGTCCTGGGTTCCGCCAATATGATGTATACGCATGCCACAATATACGTATGCCTCATCTGAGTATAAAGCCCCAATCATTCTTCTCTTTTGAAGACATGAATAAGCCCTGATGAACTGAGTGTGACATACTCATACTTCAGGACTGGGGTGGAGAAAGCTTACATTGCTCAAGAGCTAGAATTTCTTTCACACACGTTTTGACATTTACATAGCAGTAGCTATGCTTTTATCTCTGGGGTCACTATCAGAAATATTATTCCTAATATTGTCTTTGCTTAGCTATTTGAACTTTCATCTGGCAATCATGAACTCCATAAATAGGTTTCAAACATAAATTATTTCTTTTAATATCATAATGGCTCTGCTTGTAATTCCTGAGAATTAGCATTGCCACCTTCCATTTCATGGTTTCCTATGCATCCACCAATGCACTCATGCTGTTCCATAAGCGTATCACTCACTGGATTAGGAACCATGGGCAGGAAAAGGACAGTCATTCATATACACATTGGAATGCAACTCCAAAAGCAGGTGCTATTTATTTACATTTCACTGTTTTGCAAGGAATGCACATTAGCATACTGGTACAACTAGCCACATGACAGTAACTTTTAAAACCATTTAAGAAGCGGCTAAAGAGCCAGGAATGCTGTTGGAGAATGAGGCAGAATTTTGGGAGATTTGGGATTGCCCAGTGCGGCAAATTTCTGTGGCTGTGCCTAAGCAGAGATGTATTGATCAGTGGCAGGGATGAGCTTGTGAGCCTGAGCTCAGTGACAGATGATAATAGGCAGAGGTGAGGAGGAAGAAGGAATGTTCTCCCTTTTATTCCAGTGATACATCTGAACCTGGCTTCCTGTTGTCTATGCAAATAGACACTCTGACACTCCTCCTTGACTGGAGTATCTGAATCCTGCATCACATTTTTTAATATGCAAACATTTTTAAGCAAAATACATGAAGACATGCCAAGTTGCAAAGTCTCACATACTGCAATTGGGAGCCAGTGCACTGTGGTGGTTGGAGTGTTGGGCTGGGGACCTGAGAGATGTAGATTCTAGTTCCCACTTGGTCATGAGGCTAACTGAGTGACTTGAAGCCAGTCACTGCCTCTCAACCTAACCTACCCCACAAGGTTGTCTTCTTGAGGATAAAATGGAGCTGTGTAGGCCACCTTGGATTCCTCACAGGAGGAGAAAGGTGGGATATAAATGCAATGTCATCATAATATATCCCACAATTTTTAATTCACATTGAGACTGCTGTTTAAGAATTCTGTTTTCCGACTTACATGTTCATGAACAGCAGCAGAAGAAATATCAAGATTTATTTATTTATTTATTTGAGTAATTTTTACCCCATCCAATACCCAGGGGGTCTCAGGACGGCTTACAGTTCAAATCCCATAAATACATAGATACCCAAATAATACAATATAAATTACCCACAAACTGAGCATAAAAACATAGTTAAAATTAAACACTAAAAGTATGGAAGAATAAAAAGGTCTTGACCTGGTGCTGAAAAGCAAATAATGTTGGTGCCAGGCAGACCTCTCTGGGGAGCACATTCCATAGCTGGGGCACCACCGCAGAGAAGGCCCTCCTCCAAGTATGTTCTCTCCTAACCTCCTTCAAAGAGGGTTCCTGGAGCAGGGCTTCTGCTGCAGATTTTTAGGGGTGGGTGGGCATATAGGGAAAAAGGCGTTCCTTTAGGTATCTTGGTCCCAAGCCGATTAGGTCACAGTCAATACCAGCACCTTAAACTGGGCCCTGGCTTCAATTGGAAGCCAGTGAAGCTGATCAAGTACTGACGTTATATGAGAGTAGTGACTCGCCCCCGACAGCAATCTGGCAGAAGTGTTCTGAACCATATGAAGTGTCCGGACCATCTTTAAGGGCAGCCCCATGTTGAGCACATTACAGTAATCCAACCGGGAAGTTACCAAAGCGTGTGTCACCGTTGCTAGGCAGTGCTCATCCAGGTAAGGATGCAGCTGATGGATCAACTGAAGCTGAAGGAAAGCGCTTCTCATCACAACCACCACCTGGGCCTCCAGGGACAACTCCAGGTCGAGGAGCACTCCTAAGCTGCAAACCCTGTCCTTTAGAGGGAGTGCAACCCCATCCAGGGTAGGGTCAAAGTCACTTGCCTGAAAACCTGCATCACCTACCAAAAGGACCTCTGTCTTATCTGGATTGAGTTTCAGTTTATTGACCCTCATCCAGCCCATTACCTTGGCCAGGCACCAGTTCAGGACAGCCACTGCCTCACCTGGATTAGTTGTAAGAGAGGTAGAGCTGGGTGTCATCAGCATACTGGTGACTCCTCAGCCCAAACCTCCTGATGATGTCTACATGACGGTTTCATGTAGATATTGAATAGCAAGGGGGGATTTGTATTGAAGTTCTTGTCTTTACTACATAAATATGAAAATATAACACCTCCTCCTGTTATCCTGAATATATTTATTGCTAACTGCCATTGACATTACACACTGCAAATGCTTTGGCACCGAGTCAGCTCAAGGTACTCCTAACGACAGCTTTCTCCACCTGTCTTCACATGAATTTCAAGTTGTGACATGAATGCAGCAGCTCCTTCGAAACTATTGTTCCCCTTTCAACACTGCCAAGAAATAAGTGGTAGCCTGACATCAGAACTGAAGTGGAAATGCACTCTCAATGAAAGCCTGAAGAAGTGTACTGAAGAAGACCTTCCCCACTTTGCGCTACAGTCTGGAATCGAAATTAATTTAATTGGCATTGTTACCACTTGATGCATACAAAATACCGACCACTTTGAAGATGCTCACTATTTGCATTGGCATCTAAAAGTTAAGGCAACAAAACCAAACTGACACATTGGTTGTATAAATATTCACTCACCTGAGTCAAGACTCGGTAGAGGCACTTTTGGCATCTACTACAGATTAGAATCTGTATTAGTTTTATGAATCTGGATCCTGCAATGTTTTCTCATTTTTCCTGGAAAAAGTGCCCCAGCTCTGTCAGGCTGAATGGGGACCACTGGTTAACACCAATTTTCAGTATTGTCAAGGATTTTCAAGTTAGACTGAGGTCCCCATCCAGCTTGGACTGGCCCATCTTAAGACACTCAAACCCTTGTTCTTAACCACTCTTATGTTACTCTGGCTGTGTGTTTGGGTACAGAAGTCATTTAAATGGGAGCATTTGCTAGGTTTGGCAGAATTAAAGTCCTGACTAGGGTCCTAGTCAGAGACCAGACACAAAGGTCAAACCAAACTTGATAAAACAGCTGCAACAGGCCCCTTAGGGTTCTAGGCTCAACAGTCTGGTGCCCTTCAAGCAGCTGCCCTTAATGTTTAGAAAGCCCTTTGAAGTGCAGGTTGGATCTTGAATATGATACCCAATGGGGACAAGTCTATTTATGCTTGTATTGCAATGAAAAAAAATACTCAAGTAACATTGATAACTCAAGAAAGCAGCTCATAGTAGATTATTTTAATTTACTTTTTACATTTAGAATCCAAGGTTGTTCTCCTCTTTTCCATCTTATCCTCACAACAATCCTATGAGGTTGCTTATCGTGATAGGTGCTAGCACACAGTCACCTAGTGAGCCAACGAGTAAATAAGAAAACTCAGATCACCAAATTACCAGATCAACCCACAGTCTAACTAGATAGATCTCAGTTCTCTTTAAAACATCACTAAAATACACTTGCTGAAAAAGGAAAGAAAGGAACATTTCAATTCCAAATCCAGATATGTTCTAATTCTTTGAATTTTACCTCTAGTGTCAAGAAACTGGTTAGTCCCATGTTGTCCCCCCCACCAGCCCCGTGGACAAGCAGTAATCTGTCCTGATAATTAATTCCTTGTTTGTTTCATCTTGAAACTTAGTCCTAAGCACAAGAAACATCCAGAACATCTTCCTTGCCCCACTTTCCTGTCTGTGATTGTCCAGTATTTTGTCCAGCATTTTGCCGTAACCTAATCATACATAGAATTGCCCCGCTTTAAGTCCATATAACATGCTCATTCTGTTGATTCCCATGCTATAGAGTTTCCATTGAATTTACCATAACTTCTTGTAAAGCATGTGTTCATCTAATCGCTTCTAGCCCTTCTTTGCCCATACTAATTTGGACAATGTTCATAGGCTTGAATTTCTGCACGAGCCTTTAATGCCAAGTTGTTCCACTCTTACTGGTTGGTTGCTTTGGTTTAGATTGTTCTAAAGTTCAACAGTTGCTTTGTGTGGGTTCTGTTTCAAATCTTTTCCCATAAGACATTGATCATTAAAAGCTTTATATTCTCCAAAGCCTGTGAGAAAGTAGTAGTATTCCGACTCATTATATGACAGATGTGAAGGACCATCTCTTCTCTCTTCATTTCTGCCCAGTGCACATCATAGCTGTGTCCACGCAGAAAGTACACAAGGGTAATAATGCATAATTAATTAGACTGTTCCTGTGCCAGAGTTGGCAAGAGGAGTGAGCCTTCTTATTGGACAAAACTGAATCAGAAGGGATGGGTCTCTGAATAGGCTCAAATGGACCAGTTGACCTCTTGTGCCACTGGGACCTTTACAAAGCTGTTTCAGTACGGCAGTTAATAGGACAAGCAACATCCCAATGACACATTTGTCTTCAGTGTGTTCCTGTTTATCATTATTAAGCATTCAATATCCTGCTAATTCAAAGAGCTGCTGTTTCCCCGGCTTTTAATTTCTCTGGAAGAGATGTGTTCTCATAAACCGTGTTCCGTTTGAAGATAAAATATTCATCAAAATTCTCTATTACTATTTCATAATCATGCTCATGGTTAAAAGAGAAGGTTTTAAATATTTGCTCTCTTATTCCGAGAACACACAAAGGGAACTTGCTTATACTTTCCTGCCCTCCCCAATGAGCTTTGCAGCAATTCTGAAATGGGTCAAGTACTGCTTCCAGGAATGGTTGACTCCTGGAAAACTAATAATAAATCCTTTGAAAGATTATATATCAAGCTTTCCTACGGTATTCTTTCTTCTTTCTGTACTGTATTGTGTACAATTTATTTGGGCAGAAACTTTTTGAAATATACTAGTTTCTTTCTAATATTATATTTATAATTTCACTGTATTTCATGGAATAGAATGGGATATAACCAATGAACCACACTTTTTAGGTCCATAACTAAACATGTTTACCACTTCCACTTAACTCAATGGGAGTTCAGTACTCTTAGCTTTGCTTTAGTCATGCCCATGACCTTTACATGATACACTCCCAGTACAGAAAGGATTGAAACACATTTTAATGATTTAACATCACAAAAAATAATATTAAACCAAGTTTCACACATCCATATGAATTCATTCTGCATGTCTATAATTAGATTAACATGTCTATGTTTAGCTTTAATTATTTATAAAAGCTAACCCAGGAACATGTTCCAAAGCTTTTGGTCATGTGGCCTAAGGTCATGAAGAATTGTATTTGATTAGATTTAAGAGACAAATTTCTGTTCGGTTCTGTTTGTTCTAAGGATGAAGTGGGGGAGAGAATCTGTTTATATTTCAATGAGGATTAATCTAATTTTTTATTCTTGAAGCAACATATGAAACAAACCTAAATAACCACCTCAAATTAAACATGCACCTACCCACACACAGACACAGACACAGACACAGACACACACACACACACACACACACACACGTATGTATGTATGTATGTATGTATGTATGTATGTATGTATGTATGTTCAAAGGTGTGTTTTAGGGACAGATGCAGACAAAAACTTATATATCAGTGAAAATACTATTGTATTAAGATAATTGTTTACCAAAAAGATTTACATTAGGCACAATTACATTAAATTCATTTATTAGGAGAAATGTACACAAAAATACAAATAGATTTCCATGTGAATTCATTTCAAAAGTTCAGAAAAAAACTAGAATTAAGATAGAAAAATGAGGAACTGAGAGAAAGCAAAAGTCACAGATCTGTCCATTTCAACTTTGAACTTATGCAATGAAAGAAGCAAGTTAATTACTTGAAGCCTAAATTTAATATCCTGTGTAAATAGGAATAAGGATCATAGGTTCAAAATAACAATGCAGACTATCATAAAGAAAGGACTGGAAAGCTCTTGGAAAAATGCAAGCTTACAGAGAGATGGCAAGCAAATACCAATGCTATTTTCCTTGGTTAATAACTTCATAAATAATAATTTAATAACAGAATGTCTTGCATTCATTCTGCGCATATCCTTCAAGGTACTCTAACTGGTTTACATGGTGCCCCCCTTCCTTCCCAACAACTCTACAAGGTTTCTTAGAGTGAAAGGCAGTGCCTTGCTCAAGGACACTCAGTGAGCTTCATGTGTGGATGGGGATTTGGAGTTCCCCAGCTGTCATTTAACAGTCTAACCTAGACCACAGTGGCTAATATTATAAAAGTATATGAAATCCCTTCTGTGGGCTCCATGGTATATGGATCCTGTTTCTGTTTCTTGATCTTTTTGTGATGCATTGCCTCTTGTACATCTCTCTTGCTCTCTTGCAACATCTCTCTTGCTTGCTAGGCAGATTGGGCTTATACACGGTACTTGTCCTATGCCTCCCAATCATCTGTTCAATGAGTATAGTCCAACTTGCTAGTACTGGAGGATCATTTCAAAATACATTAATATAAGCTTTAAGGGAAAAAGTCCTTAATGGTGTGGTATGATGCGCTGTGCTGTGCTGTGTTTCTACAGCATTCCTTAACAAACATATTTTTACAAAAGAAACTGTGGTAGGTATATTGTACACATGTAGACACAAAAACACTCACAAACATGTGCAACTTAAAAGCATTTTAGAAGTACATGTGCATGTGTGCACATTCATATGCACTCATACACACACACTTTAAACCTTAAATTCCTTTGGTGATGAACAACACTGGCTTTGTCACTGCACTGAGGCAGTGCAATAAAGAGAGAGAAGACTTTCCAACTTTCCTAGCTCCATCTCTCTTCCCCTTCTCCTAAGTACCAAAGCTGGCATGCTTCCTTCTTGGCACATGGACACACAGAAGTCATATGCAAAGCATTTTTGTACTTTTCAACAAGCCAGCTGTTGCCAGATCTATTGTGGATTCTCCTACAGTTGTTTTACAGAGATAGTGTTGTCCACATCCATTGACACTAATTATAATAATAATCCTGCATAATAGGCCTGGAGCAAGAGCCAGAGCTATACTCCTCCAACTAGGTCTTGGATTTGCTCAGTATCAGGATAATTCAGATGTAGCTTGTTCGAGCTGTTCTAAGATAAGCACAAGTAGTATGTATCACCTGCTACAAGTTCCCCCATTCTTTTTCTCGGCTCTCTAGTGGCCCTCTACTTTTTCTTGGCAGCAGAAAGTAGGCATAAAAGAAAGAGGTGGCATATAAATGAAGTAGACACATAAATGGGTTTACCAGGGGGTTTGACACAAGCTGGCAACCAACCATGGCTCACTAAAGCCGATGTGCTCAGAATACACGATGCCCAAGTTTAAGTGCGTTAAAGTGGTTTTCTGGCTTAACACTTTGCTCACATTTAAATGTTTCATTTTATTCCTTTACACATTGTTCTGTTATGGAAGTTATCAAGTTATCTGCAAACTTCCATCTTATTTTGTATGAGAATGAGAAACTTTTCTTTTATCAAAGTCTGATGGGCTCCCTTTGTTATGCATCTCCTGTGTGATTGGTAACTGGGAGAATGTATAAAATTAATACCAGAATTAGAGCATCCAGTTGGTCATGCCTTTCGGTCCATTTTGCAAGCTGAGACTGCCCATGTGTGTCACAGGCTGGCCGCTGATGAACTGCCCTTCTTCCATCAAACTACTTCACCTTTTTGTACCCTATGCTTCATAATCTAGTTGTACCACATGCTCAGAATGTAACCTATTGCTTTATCTTCCTTTTAGCATAACTGAAGGCATTAGATTTAACTGAACTTCACTGAAAAGGCACCCTATCTCTGAATTTTCACAAATCCTTTAAATAACAATGTGTCAGAAAAGAAATATAGGGAAAGTTATCTTTTCCCTCATGAAATTTGATTGTATTTCAGTATAAAGTAACCAGATAAAGTCAAGGAAAAGAGCATGCATACTGCTACAACAATAGTACTAAGTATGCAGTCCATATAGGCTGCCCATAACCCACGAATGAGAAGTACTGGTATCTAATGCAGGGTGGAAGACACATGGGGGCAAAAATACCACCTCACTCCTTTCCCATGCAAAACAGTTAGATAGCACTCTAGAATTGGAAAGGAGACGATGAAGTCTTCTCCAGGATGCATTGTACCTTAGTGGTGTAATCTCCTTTCCCACTTGTCCTTGGAACACCCACCAAAGACCTTTTACTGTGTCTTTCTCGTAATCTCTGGACAAGAAGCAGGGATTTTCTGAGCAAGGATTTTCAGATCCAGTGCTGGAACTCTTTTCTACCATCAAAGCTAGGATTTCAACGTTCCAGTGGCTTTCTAGACACAGTTTAGTTTTCAGTGCATAAACTATAGACCATAACCTATTCTTGTGGGATAAATCACTGTAAATAGTTTATTATCTAATGAAATAATAGTAATAATAATAATGATACTAATAAATAATACAATTTATGCAACATATCAAAGGCGTATGTGTTATTTTGTGCATATGCATTTGTAGTGTTGGTTAAAAAAGGAAAAGAAAATGTTCCTAGTTGGAATTGGATGAAAAGTTTGAAGGACTTCACCACAGGAAATAAATAGAATAAATAGAAACCGCATTGTCATAGAATGTTCACTAAAGTTAGTGTTCCTTGCTTGGCGCACATACTAAGTTTACACATAGTCATAGTCTCACAAATTTCATCAACCAGCTGCTCTTTGTTGATTGCTTTGGAGACTTTCATTTATGTGCTATACATGACTTTGCAGGAAACCACAATCAAAAAGATGATGAAGGAGCATTGTTTTTGGAATTACCCATGGGTTAAATATATACATTTCCTTGGTGAGTATTTTATTGGGGACATTGAATATACCACTGGAGTTTTGGGAATGCATCTACAATTTGAGGAGTAACTGTGGCCTAGGCTGCAACATGCAGTTGAGCCTACAATTGACTTTCAAGTGGGCCTACTGCTGCCTTCTCCTTAGCTCATTAAATTAGAAGAAACAAGTACACCAAGTTCTGGAGAGGTTTTGGAATGCCACCATATTATTACCTCAGCTTTAGTAAGTTGCTTTGAAGACTTCATTTTTTTTTGTTTTTGTTTTTGTTTTTTTTTTTTTTTAGTATTTTTGTATGCTGTCCCATTGGTTATAGCCTCGGGACAGCTCACATAAATTAATAAACATAGTACAAAATACAATTAAAATCTGGAAACACCCTGGCTGCACAATTAAAACCTACAGATATTAAGCATTATTAAAATATTTTTTAAATAAAAAGGTCTTAGCCTGGTGCCGAAAAACAAATAATGACGACGCCAGGCGGACCTTTCTGGGGAACGCATTCCACAGATGGGGCGCCACCGCAGAAAAAGCCCTCCTCCGGGTACTTTGCCTCCTGATATCTCTCCTGGAGGGCTCCCGGAGGAGGGTCTCTGCTGCAGATCTCAAGGGGTAGAAGGGCAAATAAGGAAGCAGGCGTTCCTTTAGGTATCCAGGTCCCAAGCCGTTAAAGGCTTTGTAGGTGATATCCAGCACCTTGAATTGAGCCCGGACTTCGATGGGGAGCCAGTGAAGCTGGTAGAGGACTGGGGTTATGTGAGAGTAATGCCCAGTCCCCGTCAGCAACCTGGCTGCTCTGTTTATACACTATCCTTGATTTCCACTGCAACACCTCATGACCCTACTGCCTAAGGAGACCAGGGTGCTCTCACACCAGCATGCATTCTAGCAAAAACCAACAAACAAAAAAGGATAAGTGAGTGGGAGAAGGAATGAGTGGGAGAAGGAACAGAGGAACAGACAGGAGGAAACACATAGAAATAAAAAAAGATAGAAAGGCCCATCTAATTCTTTGGATATGTCAGCTTGTGGTTCATATTTAGAGCTGTTTCAAAAGGGCTCTGGAATAACAGAGAATGAGCTGTGAACATCCATGGCAAAATCAAATAATTCATTGTAGGGAAGATGGGCACAAATGTGACTACTGCATAAATCCAAACCCCCAAATGGATGAAGTGGACCAAACCTGGCTGAAATGACTGAACCTTCCTGGGAGACACAGAATACTGACTGCCTTTTAGAAGGACAAAAGAAGCACCAGGAAACATGTATGTTGGAGATGCGAGGCATGAAAGAATAGAACAATATGACTGAAGCCCTGAAAAAAATTATGCCATACTGCAACATTTTGTTACACGGTCCCACTTGTCAGATTTGACTGGTGTGCGTGTGTGTGTGATCTAAATATACATACATAAATATATAATATATTTTATCTCTCTCTTTTTCTTGTTCTTTCTCAAGGAAACTGCTTTGCTAACCCTTTCCATCAATATGATAAGAATGAAGTTGTTAAAACTGATGCTGTATGATTTTAAACCTATTCCACATTTCCACTTCTTTTTCTTTCATATACTTTTCTTTTACTTTGCTGCTTACAGATATGAAAATGAGAGGGAGATATTGCTATAGAATCAGTATGCAGAAGCAGCATAGTAACAAAAGAGACAAGAATGAAATCAACAGAAATGCCAAGTTCCAGCCACACGCTTTAATAACAGATAAATTAAAAACATTAAGAATATCAAATACACATTATTAAAGCAATTCACTAAGCCTCTTTAAAATGTTTCTTAATAAATAGCGCTTGGGTACCTTTCATGTCATTCTTTAGGGGAAGTGCATATAATGAATCATTGCATTCAGTCACATTGGTCCAAAACATCAGAGATGTAACTTGCTGGAGTACTTTCACCATGAAGTATTCATTAAAAATAATGTTCCTGATGAAGGAAAATAAAACGTAATCTAGTTTAGGAGAAATAAAAATAGGAATTATCCTGTGTTAAATTAACAGAGAAAAATAACAAAAGATCATCCTGGACAATCTTCCTGTTGCATCCAGCTGGTTTGACAAATGTATTTTCTTGTTAGTTCCACTGTAAAAATACAATGCAACAACCTGAGCAACCTGAATGCTTGGTTACACAATGGGCAAGTTTTCAAGGCCCTGCATTAGCTTTTCAGTTCCCATAAACTCTAAGATTCAACTGTTATTGTTGCATCCATAGTGGTCTCTTCAACATTTGAGAACGAGGTGCAACAATTGCTGTCTTAAGTATATTTTTCCCAAAGTAAATCTTACAATAAATTAATAGGCCTTATTGCTGAGAAAATATGAATGAACCCATGTTTTTCCAAGTATTTCTAGACCAGAACTCTTGTTTTATATCTGCTCATTCAGCTAGTCTCTTAGGGGTGGGGGATTTTTTTTACCTCTTCTCCCTATGTAATGCTTCCTTTCAAGATTATAGATCCTTTTTTTAATGTGCTGCACAATGCACTCATACAATGTCCTCTGGAGTGTAGAAGAGAACATTGAGTTCAGGTGGGATCTAAAAAGACTCAGCAATGTACCTCTGTCAAAAGAATGAACAAGGGAGGGGAGGGGAGGCAGGGACAATTTCTGATCAGGAATAAGCATGATCAGAACACTGGCATTATCCAAAGAGCTATTCTGAATATATCAAAGGATTTGTTTATTTATTTATTTAGGAGACTTCTATGCTGCCCCATTCGCCGAAGCCTCGGGGCGGCTCACAACCATAAATAAACTTCAAAATAGAATAATATAAATTAACAATATAAATATTTTGTTAATTTGTCATAAAACTTTATATTGTTATATTGTTAACAATATAAATTAAGTCACCCTGGCCAAAGAATAAAATGAATAAATAATATTAACAGTTAAAATAACATTTGAATAAAAAGGTCTTCGCCAGGCTCCGAAAAGCAAATAATGACTTTTATCATGCCCATTCAGATGTCCTTTCCATCAATAGACAACAGCCTTTCCTGCTTTTAAGTGTCACCATAGTTTCAAAAACATCTTGTTATGAGGAAAGGTGGAAAATACTTTTCAACACAAGCATGCACATCCATTGAAGTACATGGCCAGCTACCAAAAGGAGAGCAATTATGAAAGAGCTTATATTTCCTCAGTGATGTTCAGTGATGTCATATTTTATGCAAAGTTCCCCTGGAGTACAAGCAATGACTTCTTCCTACCTTGTGAGCATATCAAGTAGCTAAAGATCTAGTTAAAAAACTTACAGATGTGCAAGAACAATTAGGTTTCATTCCAAAATATCCTCAGAGACAGAAGATCCCACCACCATCACCACCATGCTAATTTCTGTTCACACCATGACTTCTGACTCCAATTATTTCTAGAATGAACAATGATTTTTTATACTCTACTTGATTCTGATCTCATATCAGATTGGGTGGAAAATGGCTGGTTGAATTAAGCTCATCCTTACTTTGAATCCAGTATCATTCCAACATTAGATTAATTATGATACATCATAGAATCATTGAATTGTAGGTTCAGAAGAGGCTAAGGAGGCCATCGAGTCCAACCCCCTGCTGGTGCAGGATGCCAGTTACACCATCCTGGATAACTGTCTAGTTTCTTCTTTAATGTCTTTAGTGTGAAAGATCACACAACCTTTCTTGGCAGCTCGTTCCACTGCTGTATTGCTCAGAAAGTTAGGAATTCTTCCTTGTGTCTAGCCTGGACCTGCTGTACTGTAGTTTAAGTTCATTCTTCGATGTCCTACAGTCTGGGATGTGCGAGAATAGGTCTTTTCCTTCTTTGTGACAGCCTTTGGGGTACCTATATCATGTTACCTCATAGTCAACTTTTCTCAAGGCTGAACAGGCCCAGTTATTTCAGCCTCTCATCATAGGACTTATTTTCCAGGCCACGTATCATCTTTGTTGCCCTCCTCTGAACCCTCTCCAGATCATCAGTATCCTTTTTAAACCTGGGTGTCCAAAACTGGATGCTGTATCCCAGGTGAGGACTGACTAATGCAAAGTAGAGGGAAGCAAGTGCTTCTCTATTTCAGCAAGTGATACCTCTGCTTCTGCATCCCCAAACAGTATTTGCCTTTTGTGTGACTATATCACTCTGCTGTAAACTCAGGGGAAGGTCCTGATGCTATTTGAGGCGAGGGGCTTATACCACAAACAGAGGGTGCAAATAGATGATACATGTGATGACCTTAGAATAACTGAAAAGCAATGTGTGCAGACTCCATCCAAATAAAGAGGAGCAGTTGGAAAAGAGCACAGCACATGGTACACACTATGCAAATTGATGGCCCTCATAGTGTAAACCATGCTTACCAATCAAACTCACTCAATCTCATCTTTGACTGAGCCATTTAAGATAGTCAGGTTCATGTTTTGAAAACAATACAATGTTACTTTGGCTGTATTCTTATGGTCATTGCCCTAAGGTGGAAGGTGAAGCTTCTCCTGGTCCCATGTCCCACACAGACTGAAACAGGTTTTCCTCTAGAATTTTTCTTTATTCATTCCATCCATCTTACCCTCAATCATGAAGATTTCTAGTTTCTGCTGAGGAGGAAGGATCCCTACATTATGGGGCAGCAACCACTATGTATTTCTGTGGCTGTTGTATGCTCTGAGGAATGAGCACTGTTGGTTTTCTGCCACACATAGCATTTGGTAGCAAGGCCAAAAAGTTCCATTTCAGTCTCATCAGACCACAGAACCTTTCTCCTTGTTGTTGCTGATTGTCCACATGCTGTTTTGCAAATTGTGACTAGATTTTGATATGAGTTGTTTTAGCAAAGGCTTTATTTTCTCCCAGCTTTGAGGAAAATCAGGGTGATTTTTGGCTCATATGATTTGTCTGCTCTCTTCTATTCCTTGGAGTCACCACTCAGCTCTTGGTTGCTTCTCTGAGTAATGACCTCCTTCCCTCACCCTGAAGTAGGTAGTAGAGCCAGATTCTTATCATTCTTACCATAATGTAGCCATATTCTACTATTGTGTAATACTGGATTTAATGGTCCTCCAGGGAAGTTCATATGCAGTTTGAAATATCTGTACTTCTGCACAACTGTATTGTGGTTCCATAATGCTCTGGTCTCTTTGTTAAAGTATACTATCCAACAACCTCTGGGGCCTTCCTGTTGCAGTAGAACTGTACATAGGTGGATTCCATTCAACTACTCATCATCTGTGATTTCTAGAAGCAGTGGGTTGTAACAGAACTCATTTAGGCTTGTCATAGCAAAGGAGGATGAATCCTTATGAAACTAGCAAGCTCCAGTTTGGTTTTGGTTCCTTAACTTGTGTGCCCAATAAAAATAGTTTGCACCTTCACAGGGTTGAGTGCCTTGCATACATTTTTTATTTATTGATTGATTGATATCCTGCCTTTTTCCTACAAAGGGCTCAAGGCAGCTTACATCTCCTCCTCCATCTTATCCCCACAACAAGAACCCTGTGAGGTAGGTTGGGCTGAGAGTCTGTGACTGGCCCAAAGTCACCCAGTTGGCTCCATGGCTGAGCGGGGACTAGAACCCAGATCGTCTGAGTCCCAGTCCCATGCTCTTAACCACTACACCACACTGTTTCAACTCAGGGTTTTAACACAACCAAATGTTGAAAGTGAAAGAGGAGTGAATACTTCTGCAAGACACTGCATGTGGATTTATGATGTTTTAATTTGTTTTAGCCTAAGGTGGATTTGCATGTATCAATAAAATGGAATAACATGACTTGCAAAAGATTAGAAAGATTAGGTTGTGTTATCTGTTCTTTTACAATTGACTGTAATGATCATAATCTGCTTTCTCCCACCCTCAGTGTAAGTTATCAGGACATTGTTCTAGTAGTATTAGAAAAAAGGGTCTCTTACTTTCCAAGCCCTATCTTCCCATGCCTGTCTTTTTCTTCCACCCTGCATCCCTGCAAACCTAAATTGTTTCTCTTTCTTATTGTTGCAGTATCACTAACACACACACACACACACACACACACACACACGTGCGTGTGCGTGCGTGCAATGTTTTGATCAAGGAGAAAGCAGCTAGAGCCAGGATAGTTGAGATAAGATGATGCTACTTTACATTTACAGTCTTGCTTCCTTTTTCAGAGCAATATGGTATAACCTGAAGGAGTTATGAAAGAACAAAGCTTTGAGGTTAAATGGAAAACTATTGTGATTTAAGGAGGAGGGGTGAAAGCATACATAGTGGCAGGCAACCTGCATAAATTTATCCAGTTCTTTAGCTCTAGGCAGCAATGAACTGTTTTAAGCACAGTACATGCTGTAGTTTAACAACTGAAAAACATCACCCTCCACATATTTTAGCCTACTTTACCTTTGGACACATGTTTTATTTATCAGCAGAGCTTGTCATGTTTTGACTATTAAAGTTACATTGATTCATTTTAGTTAGCACATTGAAAACGAAGCTAATGACTCCCTTCTCCAGCATGTATAAAGCTAATGGGAGAGGAGGAGGGAAAAACAGCCATTGTAAAGCACTGATTGTTATGTAAATATATCTGATCCCAAAGTCTGCAAGGTTCTGTTCTAAGACACATATGCAGAACTGTATATAATCAGGAGCTTCACCATATACTTCAAGGCTCAAGTTGTTACTTTTTTTAAAAAAGGATCATTTAAAGGAAGGCTGCGAACAACAATAACACAAGCAGAAAAAGAGGAATCAAAAGTCAGTCACCCAAGTATTACTGGATATTTTTATCTCCAGCTATTGTGCCATTAGAAAGCATCCCTTCATATGCATACTTAGTAGCATGGTGACAGCATTTTCATACACTCTCTGTTAAGGTGGCTTCCATACCATGTAGCATGAATATAAGGAAGAAATGCAAATATGCATCTTATAGGCATTACAGTGGGCATGGATAAGTGGGTTCAGGTCCGGCTTAACCATTAAACAGTACTATTTCTGAGAGAGAATTGACAGGGATGACAGCACTGGGTGAAATTAATTTTTATTCCTAGTACTGCATTGCTTTCCATATTCCTTCTACCTCCTGAAAGATAAAAAGGAAAAGGACCAACACTGTTGATGCTACATTACTGCAAGGAGACAAATGGAATTGAAGAAGTTGGATATGAAATTCCTAGCTGACAGAAGGAATGGAGGAATGAGCAAATGATGCCCCAGTGACAAAGGGAGTATAGAAATGGGAAAATGGGTGTGGCTTTAGCAGAGATCTGGAAACCTATTTCCTGTGAACATTTTCTTATTTTGAGAATCAGTATAGTGAATAATTTTCTTTCTGTGCTCCAAATGACTCCAGTTTAGTTCAGCTAAATAATTTTACTGTGAGCAGTATGATGAAAAATTAATTGTGCTTTTTTCTAACTGAAACAACTTTGTGGCATCTTATCTGAGATGCATCCGTGTATTCTGTGAGAAGAGGTGATTAAGTCTAGGCTGGAGTGGGGAAGGGCTCTAGGTCTGGTCCTCTCCAGAGTGCGCCTACCCCAGTGCTGAATGGGCATCATTCACACAGCAGGCTGACCAGCAGCATTGGAGCAGGTGGTGCCATTGCCACCGTCTATAGCTGCCCACACATCTTCCTTTCATTTTGATGTTCCTACAGCCCCCTGTTGTTCCTGGCCATTGTGGTCTGTAGTGTCTTCATACCTACTGCCCAATAAATGCAAGCCAAGGATAGCAGGTGGAGGTAGGACTGGGGGGGGGGGGGCATCATTATCTGCCCATGCTGGGAGCTGCTACCTATTCTGCCAGCTTGCTGCAATTATCGCAACTCTTTATCATTCTAGTTTCCCATGTCTTTTCCATAATTTTAAATTTCAGCATGTTTTGAGGGCTGTTCTTTTCTTGGCATGTGTAGACATGGTAGAAACTTCACAAAAATCAATAATTTGCAAACATCTTTAGAGAACTGTTGAATTCTGATACCAAGGGAACTAATCAACTGGACATGTATTTGATTTTTAATTAACTGAATCTATAATGCCAAGGTCTTTTATATTAAACATTGACAAAAAGGAGTTGTTTCAGTCTGGACAAATGATAGACAGAGATGAGCAGATGCTTAAATAATCTATTCCCACTTTCACTCAAGAACAACAACATTCTTCACATTTTTTGTTTCATACCAACATTGATATAAGAATAAATTAACAGCTCCACATTTAAGAGCCTTTCCTGCTGAAGATCTTTTTATTTCTTTTTTTAAAACATCAATTATGCCACGATGAAGATAAAGTGCTATAGTTATGAAATTTGCATGAACTGAAGTGAATTCTAAAGCATAATAGGTTCATTTTGCAAATTTAGAATATCAGTGTACCCAAAAATATATTTAAAAAGTTCACTATCAACTGCCATTTCAGTATGCATGGTACTGATACAGCAGGAAACTCAGAAAAATACAGTTCAAGTTTTCTGAGAAGAACATCACAAACAGCATATTAGTTATACATATTGCATTATGTAGAGATCCAGTAGCAGTACAAAAAGGTGATGAAAGTAATGCCTCTTTATGCCATGCGCCAAGCCATGTCCTCAGCATGCTTGCAAAGAGCAGGGCCCCTGATCTGCATGAAAGTTTACAGGTATAGTGTGTATACCCACAGGCTCCGTTTACTCAAAGGTGTGGGACAAAGCTAGCAAATACAGTGCAATTTAATTCCATGTCTATCATGTCAGTATAAAAGGATATATCTTCTTGCAATGTGCATCAAGAATTTGTGCAAATGACTGAATGATTTAATCTCTTACAGCTTTATCACACTATATTTAAATTGCATTCACATCCCTCCACTTATTTTCCTCTTGTGAGGAATCCTATGTAGCTAACATAGTACTTTGCTCCATTTTATTCTCACAGCAACAACCCTGTAAGGTGGTTTAGACTGAGAATGAGTAATTAGAAAATGGACCAAATCCAGGGTTTAGATTGTTGTTCTGCGTTAAGGCCACAGAAATACTTACCATGTGAATATTTCTTTAGTCACTTTGGAAGCTCTGCAGAGCTAGGGTTCTTCCTGTAAACTTAATTTCCTCAGCAATTTATCATAACGCTTTGATCAGACACACCAAATACACCAAACATGAACTTCCAGGTACTTTCCTCAATGCCTACCAAGACATGCTACTCCCATTTTTATTGAAAAATACTTTTGTATTAGCTTATAGGCAGGTCAGATAGCTTCAAAGTGAGGTGGGGGCCTTTAATTACTGCCATCTTGTTTTTCCAGCAGAATGTCTTTGGAAAGAATCTATAACCAGCTTTACACACCCCTGTCAGCCATTTTATGGATGTGGCTACGACAGTTTCTCAAATTTCAGCAGTGGTTTAAACAGCGATTACCTGCCCCTATTCTTTTGCACTTATGCTATGAATATATCCTTTGTATTGCTTCCTCAAATATGTGCAGAAAACATCTAAGCATCAGTCCTTGCTTCAGCCAAATGAAAAGTGATACTGGAAATGAGGAGAAGTCTGCCTGTATGCACCCATGTACAGTGTTTCATATAATGCCCTGAGTTGTCAAGTTTAGGTAAACAGTAACAATAACATCACTATAATCCGAACCTCAAAGGGCATAGTACAGATTCAAAAGGATTTTGCAGAGCAGAAACCTCGGATCTTAATGCAATCTAGGTTATTAGTGTTTGCAGTAATTTGCAAATATCTCGTATCTTGTCATGTCTCTGTGCTTACCCCCCCAAACCACTCATTTTACCTAATAAGTGGTTCCATGAAATGAAAATGGGACTAGAATTATTATCTCTCTCCAGGACTAGAATATACCTGAACCCACTTAGAGTCAGTATTTTGCTGACAACTTTTCACTTAACATTTTGCACTGAAATACAGAACCTAACCACAAAATGTAGATTTAGCACTTCAGCCATGATGGACGTATCCATGTTCTGTATATGTGTTCCCACTCCCACAAAAAAATGACAATGCTGTATTGACACTGGCATGGCAAAAAAATCCAGCATAAATCCAACTTAAAGTAAATCCACTAAAATAAATGAGACTTGGATTACCAGCAAATACCATTAATTTTAATTGATCTGACTGTAAGTAGGGTTTATGTTGGATTTTACACAATGAGCATAGAACAGGTAAAATCAAAATGTTTAATTTTTGTAATCCAGACATAGTTGTCATATTACATTTTTTTATAGGCACTGACCAAAACTGTATTAATTTAGTTGCTAGAGGAAAGTCAAATCAAAAAGGACAACAATAGGGTAAGGAAAAGTTAACACCTACCAGCTGCATATGATTTCAAATGGTAACATGTTGGAACTGACAGCCAGCTCAGGAGGCTCGAGTTAACGGTAAAGTAATTCACAAGCTGAAAAAAAAAATGTACAGCTGTTTATGAAAACAAGATAGCTGTGCAGAATCCAACTGAGGAAAGCTTGCTGAGCCAGAGAAGAAATCTGTCAGAAGCTCTGATAGCTGTCTTTTATTCTGATAGTTTCTTTTCTTCCATCTTTAGCAACTGATGTAGATGCCTTATGGAAATGACACGCTGGCACCATTAAACATGGTGTAGGCATAAGGTTTAGTCCAAGCAGTAAATAATCATTTTAAAGTATTGGTTTCATGGGGCTCAAACAAAATGAACAACTTTTTCCTGGATTAATATGAAACTTTGATTCATCCATAGGTTTATAGCACTTAAAAAGGCACATGTGTATACAAAGATAGATCAGGGTTCAAGATATCTTGGAAATAGCATCATTATCCTCATCTGCTTGTATTCTTAGGGTTATCTTGGTAGTAAATAAAAGGACAGATGTTATCCTTAGCAGAAATATGTGGTGAGGGGAGGCAATAATTTCTGCTTTGCAGTTTTGTATGATTGTGATGTTTTCCTGTGTTGCTGGAACTGCTGTGTTGAACTGCTGACAATGGATTTTCTGGATGATGCTTGGAGTGATTTTATTGATTGAAAAAATTATTTTTTGTATTTTGCAAGTGCAAAACTGAAATGATGACAGGTCAGAATGTATTCTATGGAAGCCTACACATATTTTATGAACAACAAAAGTCTTGTGGTACCTTCGAGGCTATTTTGAGATCAGCTTTTGTGAATTGTAGCATATGCTGGAATAAATTTATCTTCAAGATAGCTTAAGCACATAAAATTGGCACTAAATGAGATCAAGATTCTTTTAGTCCAGCATTTTAGTTATACAGTAAACAGCTGGCTGCCCTTGGGAAACCCACAAGCAGGGCAAGCTGCAATATCTTCTGGCCCATGTTCTCTAGCATCTACTGCTTCTGCTGGAGTTAGCATAGAGCTATCAGGATTAGTAGCCACTAATAGCCTTTGCTCCAATAATGTGTTCAAGTCCCTTTTAAAGCCATCCGAATTGATTGCTACTTCTTGTAGCAATGAATTCCATAGTTTAACTAGTTTATGGTGTAAAAAGGTACTATAATTCTCCTGCTCAATACATCTTACCATTATGGGTAAATGTATTGGTAAAGTTACCAGTGCAACTATATATACTCCATATGCTACAATATAAGTAGCAACTACATATACGACCAGTACCATATGCTACCTATCCTGAAGTTTTATCTTGTAATGAACTACACAGTTCTGGCTTATGGTCATAGACTGAATGAAGTTCAGGCTTATGGATGTTGACTGTCCCTTCTTCACCTGGAGTGCTGGTTATGGCAGAGGCAAAGAATTCATGCTGGCATAACATGATGGGCCAGGCAAATGCTGTCACTGCTGGAAATCATAGAATCACAGATTAGTAGAACTGGAAGAAGACAAGAAGGCCATTAGGTCCAACACACTGCTTTTGCGGGTCATCAGCTTACACCATCCCTCTCAGATGACTGTTCAGTTACTTTTTGAAACTCTCTTGTGGTCATAGGCTCCCCTGTCTCTAGTGCAAGGGAGCCTATGACCTCTAGGCAACTGGTTTCACTGTCATATCGCTCTCACAGTGAGGAAACTTTTCCTGATATCTAGCCTGATTCTTGGTTGTCACTTGATTATTTCCTGTCCTACACTCTAGTATCAGTGAGAAGAGATCTTGACCTTCCTCTTTGAGACAGCCCTTGAAGTATTTCATAAAATGATATCATGTCCTCATTCAGTCTTCTCCTCTCAAGGTTGAACATACCCATTTCTTTAAGTGTTCCCTCATAGGGCAGTGTTTCCAAACCCTAGATCATTTTTGTTGCCCTCCCCTGGACCATTTTTAATTTTTCTGCATCTTTCTTAAATCTTGGTGCCCAGAACTGGACACCATATTCTAGATGAGGTCTGACTGGTTCTGAGTATAGGAAAAATATTACTTCTCATGATTTGGAAGTAATATTTCTATTAATGTATCCCAAAATAGCATATACCCTTTTGCAGCTGCATTGCATTGTTGGCTCATATTTAGCCTGTTGTCTACAGTAATTCCAATGCCTTTTTTTTTCAGTTCTTTTGAGCCATCTATTCCCCATCTTGTATTGATGCATTTGGTTTCTTTTTCCTAAGTGGAGTACTTGGCATTTGTCCCAACTGAATTTCATTCTGTTGCTTTCAGCGCAGTGTTCAAGTTTATCAAGATCAGCCTGAATCTTCTTTCTTCTAGGGTGTTCACTGTTCCACTCAGTTTTGTATCATCTGCAAATCTGATTATCATTCCTTATACTTCATCATCTAAACCATTAATAAAAATGTTGAAGACCACTGAGCCTCAGATTGAACCCTACAGTACCCCACTAGTTACCTCTCTTCTGTTTAGGAAGATGCCATTGATGAGTTGTCATTGTTAATGGAGTTGAGGAGGTTATATGATGAAATTGAAATTGCTTCTCCCATGATATACACACTCAGTTCTTTGGCCCTGGTGCTATCTCTATGCAGACTAATATTGAAGGTTTTGGAACCTCTTCAAAACTCTGAAAAAATGTGTACATGATGAGAGAGAGAGTTCTGTACTGAACACATAATAGAACAACTTGGATTCTAACTCAACTTAAGTTCTAGGAAGAAATTTTTCTTCCTTCCCCCGTTTCCCCTTACAGCCACCTGCATCTGGCCCCACTGACTCTCCAGAAGCTAGGATTACTAAGAAGTGGGGCCTATGATAGGAAATCTCTTCCATGAACATTCTTAGATTGATGTCATGGGAACTCAGCCTGATTTGGATCATTCCATCCTCCTCAGTAACCCCCACATTCATCCCACATTGTTCAGCAGGACCTGCATCTTCCATACAAGCTTTTGAGAAGCCCAAAAGATATGCGTATTCCAACACACTTTTCTGCATGTGTCAGAATGCTCACATGCACATACATGCATGCACACATTCTCCCTTTGTGTTCTGTGCTTAAAAAATAAAATAAAAATCTGTTTCTCATTCATGTATAGCTCTCTAGTTCTTTTCTATATCAGGAAATCAGGAAAATAAAGATTGAACTCAATTTTGTACAACTGCAACAAGGAGAAAGGAGGCACCCTCGTTTTATTTCTTAGTCTCTTGGTTGGTGCTATTGTTTTAACTTGAATAAAATGGCAGTTTAACTGAAGGATGCCTGCAAAAATGTAAAAAGAGACATACAAACTGGGAAAAGGAAAAAGGATATACATCCCAATGCCATTTCAACTTCCTCAGTGAGAAAGACATAAAAAGGCCAGAAATAGCTAGGATAAAAGAAAAGGTGCAAAATTTAGAGTATGTTCTTTCATTTTGTAGATACTCTTCCAAATGGCTTACCTTCCAGATGCTTCCCAGCTAAAGCTTTTGGCAAGTAAAAAATACTGCAGATGAGTCAGCATAGCTGAGACAGACACAAATGTCTGCACTTGTACACACACAAACACAGACACACACACAGAGTCAAGCACATCAATCTGGTTCAGTCGTGCTTGTTTTTACATACAGCAAATGTAACACTGCCCTTTTCCAGAATAAATTCTCATGGCATTTTAATCAGTCTGGAAGCCAAGAATTTAAACAATCTGAAACATCCTTGTATTGTGAGTATGGAACAAAATCTCAGTGGAAAGCAGGAACAATTTGGGCAATTTCTCATGGCTTTTTATGGAGAAAGGCCTACTCTTGATCTAATCTGAAAGGCTTTGCTTTAAGTTATCATGGCCACATTATTAAGGGTCTTGCTTTAATCATTTGAAGCCCATGGGGATAGGGTGCATTTTATGGTGACAGGATAGAGCTGTTTGGGCATACAAAAGATAGAAGAAACCAGTAAGCAAAGGAGTGGGAGGGAAACCAGTGCAGGTAAGCTGAAGAAAGCTGGCATTAGGAAAGCTTCTGTCGGAATAAAGGATAAGCCAGGCAAGCTGCATGGCAACAGATTTTATTCAAGGCAGGTAGTTTGCTCAAATCACTACAACAGCTGAGCTCAGCTTCTATATAGATTAGATTGTAATTTAGATTATAGATGAGATGCTAATTTAGATGCTGCTTTTCCGAAGACAATTGTGTTCAAAGCAGTTCACAATATATGCACATGTACAACAAATTGATTCAGGGAACGTAAATCATCAGGCATTTAAATTCTAGTCAGTGTAATGAATAATAGAATCCTTTAAGTGTAACAATATAAACAAAAGTAATACAAATCAAGGACATATAATAATATTTCAATGCAGCAATAAAATTAAAAGACAATTCATCAAATTCCGAATGCAGATATGAAAAGCAGGTGAAAACAGCAACAACAGCTTGGGAACTTGTGCATACTCTAGTACTCAAACAAAACTTCAGCTCCACAATCCCAACAAAAAGCATGCCGAAAGGAAACCTAAAGGAGCCAAACTCACTGTTTCATCATAGCTAGACCATATTCAATTGGCTCATGCTCTTACAGTCCAACCACTGAGGCAAGCATAGGAAATGCTTTTCCAGAAGATATTAAGTTGAAGAAAAAAGGTTATTTCCAGCCAATGATTTCTATGGGTTCTGGACAGGTCTCACCTGATAGCCTCTAAAGAGACACTTGGAGGTGAAATGAGGAAACCTTTGTCAATTGATGGTGCCAAGTCCTCCTGTGCAAACAAAATCTTACCTAGGAATGATTGAGAAATGAATTTCAGTTCATTATTTAATTTAAAAAATCCAAACAATTTTTGGCATTCATTTTTATTTTTTATTTTTTTGCATCAAATGTGGACTTGGACTCATTCTATGGTCAAAGACCATATACTTCCAAGCTTGCAATGTAAACAGGTTTAACTGCATATCTGCATATGAAAAATGTGGACAAATAGGCTTTAATCAATGGTGGAAATCCATGCAAGAGAAAGGTGCACACAACTGATGCATACATTTGGGAAAATATTCATGAAAATATGCACTTATTTTCATACAAAAGGAACAAAATAAAGATTGCAATCTGATACAGACTTGAGACAGAATGTACTTTCATATGGAATCCTGAGAACTTCAACAAGCTCAAGTTGTACTGATTCACATCTGAACCCTAAAAGATCAGCAGTGGGGAGCATAATGGTTTTAGTGTGCATATCCTCATTGTCCTTTCTTTTGTGGAGGATTCAGAATGCCTGCTTTGGCTATTAATTGCACAGTTTGTGAAAGTTTTCAGAACAAATCACTAACAGTTATGGATTGATGAGACTTGTCAATTTCTGTGAATTTCAATTTTAAAAGAAGTTTGCACCAATGTGCAATATTCATTTTAGGGTTTGTTTCTCTTACTATGTGAATTTTCCTACCTATATCAATATCTTGCAAGTGATTTTCCCAATACAATTAATTGTATGTATTTTCGCCATTGTAAGCATTTTGTGTGCACCATTCCTAATATGCACATTTTTACACACTTTTTGATTGGCAAACAACTTTGCTAAATTTTGACAGATGCAAATGTCAAAATATTACTTGAGTTTCAGTGCAAACATTAGTTGAAAAGTGTCAAATTAGGTAAATAAAATATGAACTGAATGATTTTTTATCCATGTTTATCCAAAATGGTTTATTATTGACAAAGAATTACAACATTTCCTACATTTCAGGATGGGTAGCAAGAACATCAGTATTCTGATGCTGATCCTCACAACTGCCATCTTTAGCTCAAGACTTTACTCTTATGGAAAAAGTAGTTATCAAGAGATAAGCACAGAGGTTTAAATTCACCATACAGGCTTCCGGTTTGGCAAGCCTCCTTAAAAACTGAAACTCAAAATAGTAATATAGCAACCACAAAGAGCTCCCAATAAACTGTGCTATCAAAAAATAGTTCACAGATACTACAGTCAAAAGGTGCTGTCAGTAGATCAGAAAGATAAGTAGGATCTAAGTGATCACCCAGAAGTTTGTTTCTAAAAAGTGCAATACACTAAATGAAAACAGTTTATTTCCAGTTGTCAGTTATGGAAGCCATTACAAATGATTGTTTGTCATTCATACAAACAGAAATGCATCCAGAAGAACATGGGTGTGGGGGGCAAGGAATACATAGATGCACACAGCTAATATAAAATTATTTTATATTGCCCATTGAGTTCTTATTCCAGGACTATAGTTTTATCATACAGGCAACTAATTATAATTTATTAGTGGTTTTCAAAGTTCTGGAAACTAAACTACAAAGTTGTTTGTACAATAAAAGGAACCTGTCACTTTCAATTCATGCAGAACAATTATATTATATAAAGCTGCAGGCTTGCAAGCTAGAAAGTTCTTTTTAAAAGAATATTCTTTAAGTTGCCAAACAAGAATCATCCTAGGCATCTAAGTGACTGGGTATCTGCACATTTACTTTAAAAACACAACATTTGACATAAAGTTGACAGATATCCATACATTATCCTCCTCTCAGACAATATTTTTATCAAAACTTGTGGTGCTTTAAATACAAGAATAGAGCTTCTGTATCTGGTTGTATATGGAAAAAGTCTATAAACTGTTAAATTGGGTAAGTTAGTAAATCAATTGTTAAGTAGACTTGCCAAGTAGATTTAACACTGATTTATGCACCTTAGGGAGTACATAAAAGGCTAGTCTCCTGGGATGATACTTATATAAAAGAATTTACTAGGCTCATCAATCTGTCTGCTATATTTTCCATCTTGGAATGCAGAGCTGGATCAATTGCAAAATCTGTTTCTAGTTTATATCAGAAAATACTCCTTTACTATAGTCAAGTTTAAGATAGCTAATTTGTACATTTGGGAGGAAAGAAATCTTCAGTTTCATTTTGCAAGAGATCTTCAGTTTTATTTCAAGATTTTCAGTTGTGTTCACTTCCCACTTCTAAATATTACCATATTATTTTGCACCGTATGCTGTTTTTGACTCTACAGCCCTAATGTCCAGATAGCGGGGACTTCTGAGTTATCACTTTCTCCTGCACCAACCTGTTTGCTTGGTAAATTCTCTTTTGAATCTACCATCTACTTTGGTGGCTGAATGGCTACAGGAAATTGGGCACTTCCCATGCAGTGTGTTCTATGTGTGGAACAGCGAACAAATTCACTAGATACTTATACTCATTTCCTTTAGGCATCAAGTTAAACTTATTCTATTATGGACTTTGATGGAATACAGGTATAGAATGTTATTTGATGCTGCTGCTGCTGCTGCTGATGACGACGACGACGACAACAACAACAACAATTTATTTCAGTTCTATACTGCCCCACAGTAGCAATTGCAAAGCTCTCTAGGCAGTTTATGCTTTTTGTTCTGATGACTTTAATAGTGTTTGGTATGAATTGGTATGAAGCCAAAGTGAAACAAATTCTCACTTGTCCCACCTTCCCATGCAGGAGCTCCTAGGTTTAATCCCTCTTCCTGAGATGCAGTCACAGTAGATGGTAATGCTGACCTGATATGAAACAGCTTCCTGCATTCTGTCTTAGCCCAGACACTGCTAGTTTATGAAACTATGCTATCATTCTTAAATAGCAACATGATTCTTGTTGCTGGGTGAATTTAATCACATTTGATTGGACATAGTTAAAATCCTCCTCCACTGTTCATCTTTATCTCCTGCTTCATACTAATAAGCTTTTACAGAAGAACTACAAATGGAATTTAACATGCTTTCCAAGACCTCCCTGTATGAAAAATATTGCTATGCAGATACTGAATTTGTTTATACAGCCTATTGGATAAATATATATGCATATTCAAGAAACAATGAGACTCTTATGAAGAAATCTGAAATTTGCATTAGGAAAACTTGTGCAGACTTCTCAAGATGTTCTTGACAAAACAAAGAATTTCAGTTTGCTATCAAACCAAACAATATATTTTTCACTAAAGACTATTTTGAATGGGCAGGTTTGCACAACACATGGAGCCATACAGTATAGTTTTTGATGTAGTGTAGCTTGTTTGCCCCAAGGAGTGTGAGGTGCATGACAGACATCAGGCACAGGGGGTTTTCTGAGACAGCATCTCCCCATCCCCACAGTCCTTCATCTGGTATCCCAGGAGTTGGAACAGAAGAATCCAGAGAAGCAGAACAGGAATGATAACTGCTGAAGTGTCCAAGTGACACTTTGAGGCAACTGTCGGAAGCTCCCTGGAAGTGGAAAAGATAAACTACCTTCAAGTCCAGCAGAAGGCAGCTCATCTCTTCCTCCTCTGGCTAGGCATGGCCACTGCTAAGCTGAGCTGCACTGGCATGAAGAGAGGGAGTAGCAACCAGCTCTCTTGTGCTAGACTTCAAGTTGCTTATCCAGATCTTGTAGATCTTTTCAGAAGAGGGCACTGGGCAATTCAGTTCTCTCTTTTCTCATAGCAGCTATGAGTAGCCAGGATGGTGAGTGACAAGCTGTTAGCAGTTGCCTGCTGCATTCCAGCATCTCAAGGCCCAAGTGGGGCATCAGAAGGCAGCATGCAGATGACAGCAATCCAACATGCTACCTAGTTAGGTGTCACTGGTGCTTACCCAGAGCTGCTTGTCCAGGTGACTCTGTAAGTCTTTTGTGGCTTAGCATGCTGTCCAGGTTTGGACACTAAGCCATGAAGGAGGAAATGAACACTGGAAGGTGCTTCTAGGGGCACCTTCACAGACAATCTGAAGGGACTCCATGGGAAGTGTGTTATGGTGGCAGTCTGAGTTATCATGGTTTCAAACAATCATTTGTTGCAATGGTATCTTCTGATAAATGTGTGGCAGTTGTGTTTGTCCAGAACCACCTCCATGTAGGTTGCATAGCTTGTGTGTGTGGAATACTTTAAAATTATCTTGTTGCTGTGAAGTGCTTGTTCACACATAATGTTTAATAATATTCTATGAATATTATGTAAATAATCAGATTCATTCAAACAAAAATATAAATGACTTACTTTACCATGAATGCACGGTGTGTTGGTGTTGCTGCCCATTTGGTCTAGCCTGGCTCCTCTTGTCCTGTGAGCAGGTAAGTTAAACCAGGAAAGGAAAGCTTATTTTGACACCTGGAGCTGGGATCCTCCTTTCTTGTATGCTAACAAATGTTGCTGGCTGATGCTCATGGCTTTCTGAATTATTTATCTGCTTATTTGCGTATTTATAATACCTGTGTGTGCTTAATCTAATAAAATCTCTAAGCACTTTATGCCAAAATGCATATGCATACAGTACAGAAAAATATAAAAGCAGTACATTGATTTAAATTTTAGAGCAGAAAAATAAACAGTAAAACAGGGTAGTGTCTTTTAAAGCCTGTGAAATAAATATGTTTTCAAACTGAATTTAAAACTTGCCATAGATTTCCTTGCAGAATTTCCATGTTTTATTGTGTTACAGCCTGGAATTGAAATGAATTTAATTGACATTGTCACCACATGATGTTTACAAAATATTGAACACTCTGAAGGTGCAAAATATTTGAATTTGGACACAAAAGTTAAGTAAACAAAACCACTTGTTGGTTGCAGAAGTATTCATGCACCAGAGTCACAGCTTGGTTGAAGCACCTTTGGCAGTGAGTCTTTTTTGAGTAAATCCGTATCAGCTTTGTACATCTGGATATTGCAATGTTTGTCCATTCTTCCTCACAAAACTGCCTCAGCTCTATGAGACTAGATAGGACGACTGGTAAACAGTAGCTTTCAAGTCTAGCCACAGATGTTCAATCTGATTGAAGTCTGGACAGGAAATGGACTGCTCTAAGACATTGGGTTCCTGTTTTGAAGCCATTCTAGTACTACTTTTCTTGTGTACTTAGCACCATTGTCAGGCTGGAAGGTGACACTCTGTCCCAGTCCCAGGTCCCTTGTAGACTGAAACAGGTTTTCCTCTATAATTGCCCCATATTGGGCCCCATCCCTCTTGCTCTCAATCTTGAACATTTTTCCAATCCCTGCTGAGTGAAGGATCCTCTGAATAGTTTGAAATTCAGTTGTGTCACAGTGTGATTGCCCATTTCAATTTTTATGGAAAAGCTGAGAGAAGTAGGGAATCTGTGACTTTGCAGGTAATTATGTACAAGCTGGAAGTGAGGTCATTTGTGCTTCTCCTAACCCTGATTTTTTTCCCCTTGGTATTCTTCTTATCTACCAATTATGGCCTTCTTGAGACCCATACCGTCTCACCATAACCCAAGTTTCTCCATGTATAGCCTTCTATATATCACCTTGAAATTTCCATAGTGACTTCCTTGGTCCTCTTCTAACAAAAACGAATTAAATGAACCACATCTTTCTCCATTTTCATTAGAACAATTATTATTGGTCCTGATAATAGGGAGTTTATATGGAACCTTTTTAAAAATTCTTCTCTTTTATTTTATGCAATAAAACTTGTCAATATTACGCAGAGTTTTCAGCTCATTTTCACCACATGGAGAAGTTATTTTCTTCCCTTTGTTGAATGGCCAGACTGTGGTGTATGCACCACACTCCTGTGAAAGATCTATTTATGTATTTGTAGTTACATATGTAGACACAACTGTTCATGTACATTTCTGTACAAAAGTGTGTAATAATATTCTTTGCATACAGATGGCCGCCACACTCTCTTCTATGAATTTAGTGATAACTCCCCCTGTCCTTCTGCTTATTATTCTGGGAAGTGCAAGTTAGATCTGGTCACTCAAAGTGTGGGCCAAACTATTTTTTCCACCATCATGATGAGCTTTTGCACTTCACATGTACCAGTGTACCATTGGTAGTTCGGTTTGCACATAAATGTATTCAGGCATCTGTAAAACACCACAGCAGAAGACATTTGAAGTAATCTGATGCACAATCACATCAGTATTTGGTACTAGAACTATTTTATCAATGGTTATATGTGCATCAGTAATGTACATTTTTAATCTGCAGCTTCTATCATCTTTGACAATTGTATATGTTGTTCAGGGCTTATATGGTTTTAATCCAAAGCACCTTACTTATCTCTGATGTAACGAAAGGCAGGGGAGTTTGGGAATGCTGACACATCCATGCAGAACCAGGAAAATTTTATGTAATTCAATATTCCAAAACTAGGTAAGATTTTTTTACAAGAATTACACTTAGATTTGAGCCTTATATAATGTATTTACCTTTGTTCTTAATACAGTCCTGCTGCCCAGTGTTTATTTTACAAGTTGCCAGCATGTTTACTGAAAACACATGGCACAGCACTAGATCTAGTATGTTCTCATACTGACCTTATCCAGAACCAATTTGGGTTTGTGAAAGCAGGTGTGTTATAGATCCTCCTTTACTCTATCACAATAGTTTGAATCTGACTGAAACTTGCAGTTATTTTTTGGCCTTTGCAGGAGAAGGCTAGAGAAATGTTATCTGGCGCTTTGTATGCAGGTGCTAACACCACAATTGCTTCTTATTGAATTCCTTCCAGACAAAAGAAGGCAGGGATATGAAGTAAATCCATCCTATTATATTTAAGACATTTTACCTAGAGAGAAAATGGAGACATGTTTAGGATGATCTGAGGGATATTTTTCTTCTTTCCTATTATATACATAAACAATATTGTTTCCTAGACTGTATAAGTTTGTAAGGTTTTATGAATAGTAGATTCTACAAGATCATGATTTTAACCCACTTTCTCTTTAACCAACATCACAATATCCTGTGTTCCAGCCATTAGATAAATGTTTCCATTTAAGAAGACTTTTAATAACAGTCCTATAAATATGATCCGTACCTTTCCCAAACACCAATTAAAAAGGAAAACATAGCATTGAATAATGATATTAAATCAATATTTAGATTCTTTTCATCTTCCCTTTTTTATAAATAGCTGTAAATTACATTCTGCACTCCTCATATACACCTATTTCTGAAGCATCTAGAACACCTGGTATAAAAAAGAATCAGCTATGCAGACAACCTGTCCTACCCAAATGTTAATATATTATAATAAAATATAATATTATAATATGGATGGTACTATTGTCTGAAAGCACATAAAGCACCCACTATGTTGAAGCTAAGCAGATCTGGGGCTTGTCTGAGTTTAGAGGGGAGACCACCTGACAACTGCATGTAGCCATCTTGGGTTTCACAATGGGAAAAGGTTGGATATAATTATAATAAATAAATAGCTATGGCTATGATTATTGCTATAAATAATACAGGATTTGATCCTCATGGGAGATTTTCCATTCTAATGTAAGAGTTTGCACTGGAAGAAAGCTGAATTTCTGAACAAATTCTTTATGTCATTAGATTTTTTGCAATAGAGATTTGCTCTTATTTTAAAGCAAATTTAAGGAGGTTTTTTTAAAAATATATATTTGCCATAGAAAGTGTTATGGTCAGAGCTTTAGGAAGGCAAATCACTAGTTAAAGAAATATATTATTATGAAAGCTATTCCCTGCTCCTGGGCAGTTTATTTTCCTGCACCTGCTGTTTGGAAAAATGTCTATCTATTTTTGCAATAATAGGATTAGAGTACTCAGTAAGCTTGCAAGAAAAGAACAAAAGGGGGTTTCTTTTTTTCCTTTTGCTCGCTCTTTTGGCCCAATGCTGCCAACACTTTGGCAGTACAGCCCAAAGAAAACTAGTGTATCATGGAGGTGGGGAGTGATACACAACCATACACTGTCTCTGGCACTGATGTTTGTTTTAGTGAGGCTTGTTGATGATGGATCACATCCCTTGACTGAAATACTGTTTTTATAATATTAAAAGGGAAGGTGCTAACCCCCATTACAAAGCAAGCCTGATCAGCTTATTCTCTGTTACACAGTCTTGATCTACAGAAAAAATGTTTCACTTTTGCAAAATCTGGGAACTGCTTTGTAACTAAGACCTTAATTAACTTCAACAATGGGACTAAATTACATTGTAAAATCTGCTATTTACCTAGAAAACAGTTAGATATTTTTCCCCAGCATAGCTTATGTGTCCTCTATCCTTTTACTATCCAGTGGCATAGTGGTGGGTTTTGAAGTGCAGGAACCTATCACAGTGTGTATACGCACACATGCACACACACACACAAGAGCAACAGTATGCCACCAAATGTATTATGATCAACATGACTGCAGGAATACCTGCCCAAGAGTAAATTCAGTTGAGCCGGTGGGGCTTTCTAGCAGCTGCATAGGTCAACTGGAAAAACATATTCCGCTTTAACAAAAGGCATTCAGCTAGCTAAACTTTAATATTTAGAAATATGTTTTGAATCTTCATTAGACACACAAACACTAGCATGAAGCAAGAATCCTATAAAAAGAAAAGGTTCAGCATCTCTTTGTTTATGTTACTCATTCTCTGGCTTCCTACATCTTGCAAACAATAGTATAACTTGAAGGCATTATTCAACTTCCACTTGCCATCAATTACCATGGCTCTCTATCAGATGATATCCCCATCCCTACTCTCAACAAAG
Organism: Varanus komodoensis; assembly: GCF_004798865.1. Classification (NCBI taxonomy): domain Eukaryota; kingdom Metazoa; phylum Chordata; class Lepidosauria; order Squamata; family Varanidae; genus Varanus; species Varanus komodoensis. The sequence continues at coordinate 25,485,040 of NW_025335941.1, forward strand.
TTCCATGATTCCCTTTGCTCCACCTCTACTCTACCATAATTGCCATCCAATGCTAAAGCAGGCTCAAAAGTCAGGAAATGAGGTGCCTCCAAGAGAAATCCCCCCCACCATGGAATGTGTATGAATCCAGCACTGCACTTATATCCAGGATCTCCAAGATGGAGTGAGCACCACAATGTAAAGAGAAATGGGCCCATAGGCATCGCTGACATTTATTTTCAATCCAGCCAGTAATGAGCATTATCTAGGCTAATTAAAACAGTTAAAAGGCTAAATAGTGAAAAGCACAAAATGTAGTACAAATGCTTAAAAGAAAGAAATGCGTACAAAATGATATTTCCTCATTAGTGAAATGATTCTACAAAAGTCACATGGAAGCTGGCTGTATCATCAAATGCGTCCGTCTAACAATAGCAGTATCATCTTCCAGGGTTTACATTTCAGCTCCCAGAAGCTCCTGCCAGCATGACCAACAGTTAGGAATGATAGGGACTGGAGTCTGGCATATCTGAACTTTTTTTGCACCCCAGCCTATGATTTTAGATGGACTGATGGTGACTCTCTGTGGTTTCAGGTAGGGATTGGAGCTGGGACCATTGGCATGCAAAGCCAGATGCTAAGGTACAGCCATATGCTGAAACATGGTCTATAAAAATGAAGAAGGGGTCTGCCTGCCATATGAATGGTCTTGTAAACTCGCCATGTCAGCCCGTCAGCTTAGATATGGACATGACATTAGTGCAGCTGTGGCACTATGCATATTCACACTGCTACACAGATAGATGGCTATAATTTAAGGGATGTTTTATGTCCTTAAATATGAATCTAGGAAGATTTTGTTTGTAGGAAAATCAAGTCATCTTGAGGGTTGCTTCAGGGATTTTATCAGCTGCATGGATGACACTGAGCAATGCGTCCATCCTGTTCCTGATCTTTCTATTTGCCATGGAAGATGCTTACAATGAGGGCTAGACTGACCTTAACAAAATAGTGTTAAGTTACATTTGAGTGCATAACTGGCATAGAGAATCTCCACATCATCAGGCCAACCAATGAATAAGCACTCCAAGTTTACTATCCAATCATTTCCATAGGAAATACTCCCAATGGAGTCACACCAGACCAAGTCAAAGTTCTGTTTATGACACCCTTTCTTTAAGAAAGCAGGATTTATTGCACACTGTTTACTTCTTTTTATAGGTATACCAGTAAGGAAGGAATGTACAAGTCTGCATTTTCAATCAATGCCCTTGGCATAGATTGCCCTTGGCATAGATTGAGGGCAGATTCTATAAAGCCTCTGTAGAGCAGCTTCTTTGGGCCTGTGAACATGGACAAGTGGAAGGCATTAAACATGATGTCCTTAACTGCCCACTTTATGACACAGTTGGAAGTAAAACTCTGGGCCAGATTCTAATGAAATTCTTGGCGCAGGAGTAGGATATATTCACTACTTGCTGGCAGATGCACTTCCTTATGTTAGCTACCAAGTGGCCAGTTTTACTCTGTTGACCTTTAAAATCAGAAAGATAATTGAATTAACTGATTTCAGTAGACACTTTGCTAAACTACAGTTTAGGATTAATTTCAATATTAGGATTGTTTTCATGGCTAATGTAAATATACTCAGATACTTTCATCATTTTATTTCTAAGAGTATAATTGTTCTCTAAGTATGCATACATGGCACATTTTTATTGTACTATGACCTGTGCTTTCACAATACATTCCCACTACCACACTTTATATCAAAGCAATCTTCAGGAGCTTCCATTTAGGAATGCAGCTGGAGGCTCACTTTATTAGTTGAGAAAGTTACATCAGCAGAGTTCCATAAAAGCATTTTTTAATCTCTTCCAACTTTGAACCTTAAGTATAATGGATGATATTGCAGCAGCATTTTAGAATTTTAGAATACTTTGCATAACAATGATCAGGTTGGCACAGCATGATAAGCCATTATGGCTTATATGCTGGGTGGCTTGTCATATTTTCTGAACCTATCAGCATGACACGTTATCCTCTCTGCCTGGGTTCAGACAGTATCACAAGTCACTCCTGATGTATAAGCCACCAGGGTTCATGATGTTTCATGAAGTCACGGTCATTATATTGATAAAGCAACTTGGTCTACAAATTTAGAGGACTTCCAGTCCTGTACAGCAGAGTGTTGTTGTTGGTGGTGATGGTGGTGGTGTTATATTGTTATCAGTATTTGACCTAGATCATACATTTTCTTTCTCTTCTTTATCTCTCTTTCTGGTTCTGTGTGTGAAAAGGTAAAATGTGTGTGTGTGTGTGTGTGTGAAGTGGGGCAGAGACTTATGTATGCCACCCTGAGCTCCTTGCACAGTAAAATATTATTAAATAAATAAATACTGTGGCAGAGAATACTGTGGTAGGGAAGCTGCTGCAGGTGTAATATCTGCTTGCCTGAAGCCAACTGACAAAGCTGTGCAAAGGTTGAGATTTGAATCAAGAAGCCAAGTTCTCAGGTCAGTCCAGAAGTAAGCACTCCTGTCTTCTGTATGCACAGGTCTACAGCCCTAGCCATCAATATATGCTAGCTTTCATGCTTGCAATAAAAAGGGGGTACAATCAACCAAATATGTTTAGTTTTAAGGGTAAGCTTGTATCCATTTGTTCCATATATGAATCTGCCCTCTGCTAATTGGGGAGAGAGAAGAGCGGCAACTCCTCCCTACCCTGAAATGTCATAGTGTTGGTGTGGTACAGTGTACCAGTTAGGCAAAGACGGTTTCAAAGTACGAATTAGTGAACACACTGAGTGATCCTGGGCTGTTTCTGTTCCACTGTTGATCCACAGTTTCTCAGCCTAACCTAAATTGCAGGGCTACCATGATGATAACATAGGGAACATATACTCTGCTTACAATTACTGAATAAATGGCATGAAAAATAAAAACATAAATACGAACAGCAAAACAAATAAGCATCACTGTCTCTCTCCTTTTATTACTATTTAAAAATACATTTACAAACATAGTGTTTCAACCCATTATGGAAGGAGAAGGAAATTATTTTTCCTCTTTTTGATCAAATCTGTTTTTCTCTAGATACTAAATTATATGTATAACTTTAAAAATCCTTGTGGATATTATGTGATTATGGAAGTATAGGGTACACACAGTTTTGGATAGATTAGCTATGTAGATGCTGAGTAAAATTGACCCTTTTGCCTCCACTGCAGTTCCCAAAATCCAACAATGCCCTTTTCTGCAAATTTCCTGTCTGAAATAATTGATAACTTTTTCAGGTAGGAAGAGTAAATCCAAGAGATCAAATATGGCATCTGCAGGCAGAACTTTAGCCCTTAAGGTAGATCTTGCTCAAATCCTGTTTTCTGAAAGTTGAAAGCAAATATATCATTTTGAGAAATATATTTTTGGGTTTGCTATCCCCCTTGTCTGGAGCACAGCATTATCATACACCTTAGGGTAACAGTAGCAGATCAGAGTCAATCCTTTTCTTGCCTACCAATGCAAATTTTAAACATGAACTTGGTGTGCTTGCACTAAATTAACAGTAGGAAATGATGCAGGGCAGAAAACTCTATACTGTGAAAATCTAATATAAACCTGATAGGAAAAATAATCCTATTACTGGACTCTGCATATCCTGTTTGAGTGGAACCTATTGAAATAAACATATGGCTAAAAAAACCAGAAAGAAATGATGCTATAAACAAACATTGTGCTACATTTCTCACAATAAGTTTCACAAAAGTAATACATACGTAAAGCCCTTTTCCTCTGACAGTGAAAATTCATGTGTGCGAGACAGAGAAAGAGAGAGAGGGAGAGAGGGAGATTAATCTTGCAATTTAATGCAGGTTTTCTCAAAAGTCAGATCCACTGAACTTGGCTTACTCCCAAATATGTGTGCATAGAATTACAGCCTACAGGGCCATTTCTGTGAGTTAGGAGGAAGAATGACAGTGCTGGTCACCCTCAGTGATTTCTTTGAGGAGGAGGGCTTTTTCCAACTTATTTTGTTGGAAGAAGCTTACTCCAGTCAGGTGTATGGACAACTGGATGCAGGCTGGCTTTCTATTCCCATCTACCCCATCCATCCAGTCAAAATTTCAATTAACTGAAATTATACATTCTCCATAGACTGTCCTCTGGGGTTGTTAAATTATATCTTCTAGCGATGGCTACGTACCACCAGCAGCATTTTTTTAGCTGGCTGACTGGCTGGCCAAACTACAGCACCCCCTGGCTCACCAAACATGTTCACACAAGGTAAGAGAGAGAAAGGCACTGCTGTCATTCAACAGTCCGCATACCCTTACCTAAGGAAAATACCTCTCCTTCCTGTCTCATCAAACCATGTAGAATATCTGTCCCCATTCACAAATGGGTACAGCAAATTGAGGGGTGAGAAGCATTTTGACATTTAGTTGTATTTTGTTAGTGGCACATGTACACACACTTTTTTTCAAAAGGAAGTAAATGCAGCTATTTTTTAAAAAAAACCATATAACAATCAGATTTTTATGGCCCTGATAGTTCCCTTCCAGACTACCAGTGCCACTGTGCAAGTGTCTCCCACCAAGTGTGCAACAGCAAATTAGTGCTTCTGGGACATGGAATGAATAGAAAGCCCAATATTTTGAAGGACACAGGTAGGTGGAGTTCACATATGTGAGGTCTGCTGACCAGCTTTCTTACAGAAATCAGCATTTTTAATTATTCTAGGTCTTCCCCTAAAAAGTGCTAAATTTCCCTTGCATAACCAGCAATATCCTATTGGATTCTGCCCTGTGATTGTGTGCATATGTGCATGCATGCACTCAGTACATCAGAATCCTCCCTCAATGGTCACCTGGAATCAGCCATTCTAGCAGGCTGCAGCAAGGGGAGTTGAGATGGAAAGCACTTTCCATTAGACCTGCTGAAAGGCCCATTCCCCCGGGCTCCTCCTCTCCTTGATTTGTTTCCAGTGGTTCATTGTAAGAACTACATTTTCACTGGACAAATGAGGTCTGCATTTGCTTAACACACACACACACACACACACACCTCTTTTTCTTCAATTCTATCATTTTTCTTCCTTGCCTTCATTTCTAGATCTAGGACAGTTCTAGTTTCCAGTTTGCAAATACCTCTTCATTCATATTTATTTATATCCCAGCTTTATTATATCTATATGTCATTTGAGATGGAAACTCCTTCTGTCAGTGAGTAGAACTAAAAGGAAGGTTAGGTGATTAGTCAAAATGTTACCAAAACATAGCAAAACTTCCATTTGCCTGAATTCATGGCACATTTCCCAGCTTCATAAACTTACATGAGATGACTTTGCTTGAAGTGACACACAGCTGTATGATTTGAACATTAACTAGTTGAAGGCACAAGAACTTTTCTTGTCGGTTGCCCCATACTGGCAGCCCCATTTTCAGCCTGAAAAAGTGTGGAGGCCTCTTGGCAAAGTTTTAGGAGCAGAGAAATACATTCTAGGATGTTTTGCTGGGTGAGCAGTTTGGTGGAAGATTCCAGTGACTGTACATTTTCTTTCTCTTCTTTGTTAAATGAATTGCTCCAAATGACAGCACAACGGTAACACTAAATGACCCAGAAGCTACCATATTCTTCCCTAATGCTTCACTTGGAGTAATACAATAGCATGACAGAAGATTACTCCAGAAGTACTCAGTGTGCGGCAGGGAGAGGGGGACAGGACAGGTTGGCAGCTTTCACTATGAATGAATGTAGCATAATTCCACATGAGGAATTGTAGGGAAGCATGGCAGCCAGGCTGTGGACTCATTTGTTGGCATCAGAGCACTTGGGTTTAAGAATGAATAGGAGGTGGAAGAAATATCACCTGCACCTCCTGGTATATCTTTGTCTCTTTATTCATATACATGTACTTGTATAAGTCAAAGAGGACAGCGCAAAATATGTTGGTCCATGCGTATAGAAAACAACTGGACTTTGGAGACAAATTTTAGCCAAGCTTATTTCCTAACTGGAAAACTGTTCTAAGCCACATTGGCTAAAGCCTTTCCCGCTATAGAATATCTCTTGCCCTTAGGGAGATGTCTGAACAAATAAAAATTGTGATATAAAGGCTTAGGAATTGTCAATGCTACTATTTCAGCTTGATATTATAGAAGCAGAAAAACCAGGCCTTCTCTCAAGTAATGCATTTATTGCTTCAGGCATAGCCATCTCCTTCAGCTCCCACTTGCTGGACTACAGGCAGCTCAGATGCAGTACAACTGGCATTCAGTCTTTCCAAAAAACCAACATAAAGCACAATAAAATAAAGCGGCAGCATCTTTTATTATTTATTGGCGATTAAGTGTTAGCAGGTTGCATCAAAGAAGATTCTACATCGCTGGTTGACTAAGATATAACCTTAGCCACTTGAAAATAACTATCAAGCTTTACTTTTAGCTTGAGCAGCAGTTTACACTTATTAAAAGGGGAAAAAACATTGTTCAATACACAAGGCAAATCTGGTGCTTCAGTTAACACTATCCCCAGTAAAGCTAATTAAATCCAGAGAACAGTTTGCCCTAAGGAAGTTTATTTACAGTATATTACTATTCTACTGTAAGTACTGACAGGAAGCTGCATCCCAAAACATTGGTCCTTAGCTCTGGAGAGAAAGAACTCCTTATAGACATGTTCTTAGCAAACTTATATAATCCAGCATGCTATATATATTTATACATCCAGGTAGGAGTCTCACCCTTTCCACTACTTAAAATATGAAAGTACAATAGAGCTGCCTTGTGGACAGGTACAACAGACAAAGGAAGACAGGACTACTGCTAATACCATAATATCAAAATTGTACAGATGCAAAGCACAGAACAAAAAGAACAGTTTTGATACAAAACTGAAAAAGCTGCTTGCATTCAAATGATAGGTAGAGAAGTATAATTATGTTAAGGGCAAAATTAATCAATTAATGCATTTGCTTGGAAAAAGGGGAAGTCCAGAAATAACAGAGGGGGCAGAATTTCTTTTCTATTGCAGAATTCAGCAAAATTGAGCATGTTAAATTAGGCACAGGTGAGTAGAGAAAGTAAATTAATGCGGTGAGATATAAATCAGATTTGTATGCAAATAAGGATATACTAAAGTAGTGTAGATAAGAAGACAAGAACAAAGATCTAAGAAGTTAGATAGATTCTATAACACTAAAAATGTCATTTGATCTACAAAAATGTCCAATTAGTTAACAGGTTCACATAGTGTATAAATAAATTTTGGATTAAAAAAAAAGAATCTTGATTCTAGTATAGGAATGGCATTGATTTTGTCTACCGTTCTGCAGCTTAGCTGAAATAAACAACAGAAGGTTTATTATAACAGCACACTTGCTCTCAAGGAATACAAATGTAATCAACACCTGTAAATGCAAGCTTGTTGGGCACTCGTTCTACCTCTTTGAAGCAGCATTGACATTTCCTCCCTATGTGAAAATCTTTAAATAACTTATAGCTTATTAAAAGCACGAGCAATTAGTCACTAAATTCAAGCAAAATGAGCCAATTGAAGTGTAAATTGGATCCAGGATGCTTGCAAAATTCACCTTTTTATACATTCTTGTACAAAATTACTTGATCCAAAGCATTCAGGTTCATGTGTGGATCAGAACTTAACTACCAAACATCCAAAATTAGCATTTCTGTCACTATTACAACACAATTATTGCAGTTTAACCAAATCAATACATGCATTTAAATTCTGAAAGCAAATGTGCATACAGCCAATGTGGTGTTGAGGGTTATTTTTTGGGGGGTGGGGGTAGTTGTAAAACTTGAGTGCATGCGTTATTTGATGTAATTGCAAGCATATATCTACCAAAAAATATTCACAAATATTCACAGACCATGTGCACATGTTCCTCTTGTTCCCAGTTTGGTCTGCACACATTTCCTGATTTGCCCAAAATTATTAGGTATGCTGCAAAGTCCTCAGTTTAAAGTTAGGATGACATCTACACAAATTAATTAGCACAGGATAGTGAAGGAACATAAGAATATAAGAAAAGCCAAAAGTAAAACTCCATTCATACAGTAGCAAGACAGCAGGAAGGGTACAAGAATTCTGCCTGCACAAGCTTCTCAGCAACAGAGAAGCAGTTATGCTAGTAGTACCTTAAAAAAAACCCTGACTTAATAATACAATACAAAAATATATCAACAATAATGAAAGAAAAAAGAAAGAACTTACAATACGTATAAATTGTATAAATCAGTCAGAGCAATTTAAATTAAACTATATAATGCTAAACATAAAAATGCACCCCCGCACTGGGACCTTCAATTACATGGTAATTATGCATGCATGCGTGTGCGCGCACACACACTTTTATCTATATATACTTTTTTTCCTTCCAATTCTTAACTAATATTACTCTTACAGCTGTTAATAAATGTGTTCTTAATTCTTTAATGCTCCATTTCCAATTCATTTTGTGAAACAGTAAGAATAGTGCAATTTCCAATGCAAATTCATTATCTAAATTTAATATTTTACTGATTTCCTTAAAAACTAGTTTCCAAAATTTCATAATATTTTTGCATTCCCATCACATATGGAAATAAGTACCTACTTTCTGACCACAGCTCAAACATATATTGTGGTACTTATTATCCATATAATATAATTTTACTGGTACAGATACAGATAGAGTTTTCATACTGATTTATGAATAGGAGTTTTCCTTTATTCTAATTGATACAAATTTTAATAGTTTCTTATCCCACACTTTCCCACATTCTTCATTATCATTCAAGCGATTGATAGCCTTTTCCCCGTGAATTTGTCCAATCACTTTTTAGAACCCTTCCTTGTGGCAGTAAATGTCATAGTTTAACTGTCTAGTGTATGAAGAAGTCCTTCCTTTTATCTGCCCTGATCTCCCAGCAATCAGCTTTATGGGGTGACCCTGGGTTCTAGTATTATGGGATAGGGAGAAAAAAAGTCTTCTTCTGCATTTTCCCCATGCCATTGATAGAAACATAGAAACAGAGTGAGTCAGAAGGGGTCTCCTGGGCCATGTCATCTGACCCTTGGCTCCAGTTGGCTCCACTCGTGACATATCTACCATGTGCATGTTCATAGCTTTATCTACATGTTTACAAATGTGCACAAAGCTTGCCTGCTTTATGACCCGCAGGGCAGCAACTGATCATGTGAATTGGAACAGGGAATGAGACAAGCACTGAGATGATGTTTGGAGAATGCAGTGATTTTGAACATTGCTTCTTACCCATCTGTGCATGTATATCTGGCTTCAACCCTGGCTATCTGAAAAACCAACTGAAAAGAGGGATCAGTATATAGCCCATTCTAGTTTATTATAAAATTTTAATTGAAAATCAAATCTCGACCTTTCCAAAGAATTGTTCTCTCTTTCCTCCAGACCAATAAGCTACATGAGTAACACATCCTTCCTTTAACTAGCACAAAGAAATCTTCCAGCTTTCATAGCAGGCTACCTAAAAGATGCTCATATTAAGATCTTCAGAAGACACCCTTCTATCTTCAAAAATATATTTGATGATAATGGAAGAAAGAATTGTGGAACTCCTTGCCACGGGAGGCTGGTTTGGCCCTTCTCTGCTTTAAGTTTGCTGGTAGGCAAATATATTTTACATAAACATGACTTCATTGTGCAGGTTAGTCTGTGGGGTTGAGTGTTGCTTCTATTATTGCTTCTTATTTAATTGCTCTAAAACATATTTACCTTATAATTACTTCCATCAAGTTCACACGTACACACCTCTGTCTCTCGTTCTCTTTTTCTGTGTGTGTGTGTGTGTGTGTGTGCACGCGCACGCATGTGCAATTGTAAGCCACACTGAATGCTGTTTTCTTGATTGAAAGTTGTAAAAATCAAATCCATCAACACTGGTGGTTAGAATGTTAGACTGGGACTAAAGAGACCGGAGCCCCTACTTATAACTGGGTTATTTTTGGTCAGCTGCTGACTTTCATCTTTCAGTTTAATGCAGCACACAGGTTCTTGTGAGGATAAAATAGATAGAAAGAATGCCACTTTGATCTTGGATGAAAGCCATTATATAAATGTAAGAAATAAATATGTAATAAAATACACAATTTGACAGAAAATGCACATGTAAATATATATTTTGGAAAAATACACACTTATATGCATACTGAATATGTGCTGTTTCAAAGAAAATTGCAGCTTTTTCTGTCTGTTTGTTTTAAATGATACAAGTGGAACAGAATGTAGTTATGGTGAAAATATGCAAAAAATGGCACAGACTAGAAATGGAAAGATGCTGCCAGCTCAAAACTGTAGAGGAATATCTAAAAAACAAAAACAAGTTGTGATAAAGAGTTTGGAACTTTCACTGCTGGCATGTTTTAGTCATTTCAGTTTAAAGCTGCTACACAGGAAGAAATGTAGTAACCAGCAACAAATCTGCACGGAAAACAAACCCAACAATAGTGCATTACTTCCATAGGAGAGGGTGAGGGTTAGGATATATTTTTATTGATCCAGCTACTTGTTCAATAGGTTACCCACTGAATCCTAGAATCATAGAATAGTAGAGTTGAAAGGGGCCAAGGAAACCATCAGATCTAACCTGCAGCTTCAATTTACACCATGCCACACTGATGACTGTCCAATTTCTTTTGAATGTCACTAGTGTGAAGAGAGCCCATGAACTCTCTAGGCAACTGGTTCCACTCTCATATTGGGGTGTGTGTGTGTGTGTGTGTGTGTGTGTGTGTGTGCATGCCTGTGTGTGTGCGTGTTGATTACAAATAGAATGGGTTATCTTTAGGTAACATCAATAGAGGCTGTTTAGTTGGGTGTGCATTTCTTAGCAAACGTGTTACAAGCATCTGTGATAATTTGCAAATATGCAATGCAAAATATTTCCTTCCTTCCTTCCTTTTTCAATGAAATTACCTGGAAGATATGATCTTGAGGTGAAGAATTACTTTAACTTTCTCCTAAAAGTAAAAAGTACCTGCAGATGGCCATTTCCCCCTTTCTAGCCTACTGGGCTCTAATTATACGTTGATTACACAAGGCTAAATCTTCTCAAAAGAAAAAAGAAAAAAAACAGAGACAAGGGGGGATAAAATGACTGATGAGGAAAGACTTAAGTATCCTTTCTCCAATACCACCTACTTCTTGGTGTTTGATTCCATCAAAATCAGTGTCCCAAAGTTGCTTTTTATTGACAATATGACTAGCAAGTTTTCATTAAATTAACTTGTCCCTTTTCCCTAATAATTAGGTGATAGTTCATCTTCCCAGACTCATGCTTGACTGCAAATTTGCAGAAAAAAGACGGGCAAAGGTTTGGAATTTCTATTGGGAGCCATTTTTCAGCATAACGATAATGTGATAAGACTTTGAACACAGCAGTATGAAGGGATGCACATGTGCAGGTGTACCCTTGTCAAACCTCTGAACCAATTACTATGTCCTCCCGATATACCATGATCAAGCCAATTATTTTCCTACCCAAAAGGTAGTCCTTTCTCTATGTATGTAGGATGATGTAGCAGAATATCCCTTTCACACACTGCTACATGGCAACTACCTTAGTCATCTCAGTACAATTCATAGGGCTGATATTCCACTTTAAAACCCTAAACAGATATGTGTCATCCCCTACCAGTCTGCCCATTCCTAAGACTGTTGAACAGTCATTTCTTGCCTATTGGTAGAAGCATGAGAGCAAAGGCCTTTGTACCCAAATGTTCTTCTTCCATGAGATTTGTTTAGCTCACTACTTTCCATTGGTTCATGGAAACTTTCCTCTGGCACGCTTTTGTCTTATTAGCAGATAATGTTTTGTATGGTGTATCCTCATTTGCTAAGCTTGTTTTTCATATCAACCAACCCTGGTTTTACATTGTTGTTCATGGCAGTTCATGCAAACAATTCTTAGTAGTCTATTAAAAGTTTGAGAAATACCTCTATGAATAAATACATAATTCTGTGCAAAAGCTCATTCCAATAGCATCCCAGAACTGTGAAGAACTACATGCATAAAACTTCTCAGGAACTGTCCCCCTCCTTGCCATCATCTCATGGCAAAATAGGTGCTCCCCTAAACAAATTGATCAAATAAAGTTTCATAACCAGGTTTTACAGTTAGGCCCCATCCATACTTGCATAAAAGTGGTCACTGTCATGAGGGATGTTGGGCTAGCCAATCACCATACAGTCCTACTAATCAAAAATGTTTGCAGATACTCAGTTGGCCTTCCAATTGCTAAAGGGTCTCTAGCTTCTGCTGCATGTGGCTCAGCAGCATTTCCATCTAGGCCACACAGAAAATAGTTCTCTAAAGTGGTGTCCTAATTGCCAGGGGTGGCAGTAAGAGTCATCTATAGAGGACAACTTTTTTGGGCTCTTACCCCAGCAGGGGCTTACAAACAACATTCTTCTGAACTTTCTTCTCTTCACTGCTGCTCACTTGCCTTTCACTTTGGACCAGAAATGGTGATGACAAGAAAGAGCAGAATTGCAGACTGGATGTCTACCTTCCAAGCAAGCAAGCCATAGTGTTAAGCAATAGGCGGTGAGAAGGCAGACCTAGTGAGGGAGAGGTCCATTAAGGATGCCTTGCTTAAGGGTCCCCAAAAATCTGGATCTGGCACTAACAATGACATTGTCTAGTTTGAGGGTTATGAATAGAGTTAAATTGGACCTATGTTGTACTTCTGCAAAGATCTCCAAAATGCTCCTACATTTATAGAAGAGAACTAAGAATGTACATTTTCATATGCATATTCTACACCAATATAAAAAGATCTGAATATATAAAGAAAAATATGCATGTGTTTCAGGCACAGAGATATTTAGCTTTTTGTTAAATTGAGTGCAATGATTTATTTTTGTTATGCATGGGAGCATTACAGTGAGATAGTACTGAATTTCACATTTGTACAGAAGAATTTTACATGACATATTTAAAAAATTAAAAGGAGATCTAGTCAAAGTGGTTTAAAAAAGTGAGCTTGACCTAAGCCCTAAAAGAAGAATTTTAACCTGAGGAAATTTTTAACCCTCTTCATGTATAAATCAGAAAGTTTTAAATTACCACACATTTTTTTTAATTTCCAAAAATACTTAGTGAAGAATAAGATTGCTTGGTAACCCACAAAGTACACTGTAGAGACTTTCACAGTTTTTCTGGGTGACAGTTATTAAGGACTGGGATTTTATGGACCTTGGAGCAAACAAAGAATATCTTTCACCTTCCCATTAGACACAGAAAGGTGGCGTTCATTATTAGATCATCTTAGTTCCCTTCATGTTGCTTTTCCCTTGGCTTTCTATCTCTTAACTTTGTTTTGGCTTCAGTGATCAAGGAAAAAAGTCATCTTTTTAAAAATGTATCTTTCACCTGGCACTGAACCTATCCTTGAGGCATTAAGTCTATTTTTGTCATGCTTAACCACAATACACTCTTCCAGTTTTCTATCTGGTTTAAACTCTTTGGGAAAACTTTAAGTGGAAATGTAATTTTAAATTTTAACAAAACTGGATAAAAATATACAGGGAAATGTTCATTTCCCTAAGCAAGAATACCCTGTTTATAATAAAGCACATCATAACAAGTGTCTACTAAATCAGATGAAACACCTCTCTTTCTCCTCACATTAGCCAATCAGATGCCTCTGGGAAGTCCACAGGCAGAGCATGAGGACAATTTCCATCATTCTCCCCAGAAGAGCTCCTACTGTTATACTCAAGCAACTGGTATTCAGAAGAATGCTCTTTTTGATCAAAGACATAGTAGATAACCTATTAAAAACAAGCCCTACTTGTTCTAAATGCTTAACTTCATAGATTTACTGTTTTTATTGTGCTTTATTTTAATTGCTACTAGGAGGCAAATTCTAGGTAGCATCAAGATTGAACATAGGATTTTTTTTCTTTGTCTTTTATGGAAAAAGTGACAGTATGGGAATATCAGTCCAGCATATTGCTAAGAATCCACACTCAGGTCCATCCCTCCGCCTACAGTCAGTACAGAAAGAGATGCACCGGTGGCTTCTCCAAGGGTAACAGCAACCTCAGAGAAAGGCCTTCAGGTGTGTTTTGGGGGTGTGGAGGGGAAGAAGCAGGTGCCACATAAACATATCCTGACAATGGCTCAGTCTCTTTCCCTCTCTCTACAAAGAGCCAAACTTAAATAGCTTAAAATTTGATTTTCAGTGCAAGAGGAACAGGGGGGAAAACTGTCCCACTTTGCACGGAATGCTTGTAATCTTCCTAGTTCAGAGTGTTATAGGCATCTGCATAGGATTCCATCCTTAATTAGGTACACTGTTCTGCACAGAACTGCACAGAAGTATTTTTAATAAGTAAAAGAATGACTTGTTTACAGGCTTATCTACCAAAAATATTTGCTTGCTTGTTTAATAAACCACACTTATAGCCTTGTAACTGCTCTCTGAGTGGTGTACATTATGTGAACCTATTTTAAAGTTGTCTGAATGGGTGGTTATCATGTTTGCAGTCTCAGAGAAGCAGCTGGTGCAGTTCTTTCTTCAATGACTGCAGTGGGGAAGGGGGCAAGTACAGCCTGCTCTGATTCTGAGGTCCCAGTTCCATCCTGAGAGCAAGTTTCTGAGGTTGAAGCTGCTACTCCACATAACCCCGTGGTTGTAGACTATGTATGTAGATCGCAGACCATGCAGTAGTCATAGGTTTACACTGCTCCTGGTGAATAATAGTACACAATAATGCTAGAACACAGGATCATCCTGGTGGCAGATCAGCCTCCTTCCCTTGCACCTTAAGCAAGATTTGCAGAGCAGGAGTGGCACAGAGAAAACCATCACCTCTGCATCTCCCTTGCATTCCATATAATGCTGGTCATGTTCTGAGTTTGGAAAGGTTATGGACACCTAAATTGGATAATGCTGTAGATGTGCACCCGATAACCTCCATAGTCAAGTAAAAAGATAATCACAACCAAATGGTTTATTTAAAAAATCATACACAGCCTTAGTCAGCTGATGTATTTGAAACTGTATGGTTAAATTTATTTGTTTAGCAGGTATTAGAAAGGAAGGGCAGAAAACAGATCAGTTTATTTTTAATATACTGAATAATAATGTTCAAGATGCACTTCCGCCATTTCTATTGTTAGGAGTAATACTTTACTTATTGGTAAAACCAATTAAGGATTGATATTATGAAATGCTGGCTTATTTCTACTGTGCCCATTTGCAAATTTCTGAAATTTAATAACATTTCTGTAAGTTTTAATAAAAAAAGCTTTAAAAAGATAAACCTGCACCCCACTTTATGCACAGGCAGTCATGTGACCTGTTCAAATATGCATCCACGAACTAATCCCCAAATACACTAGAATTGGAAACTCTGCCAGGGGGCTCTGTGTCACTTTTCTGCTTCATCCATGCTGCCCCATGCTCTGCATACCTCATAATAAGATACATCTCACTCTAATCAGTTACAAGGTCACATAAGTGAGATAAAGCATTCATTTGTGCATAATGCCACATGTGCACACAATTTGATTTCAAATTTAGAACTCAGAATCAGGACAATCATAGCCTTGACTGAAATACATCAACTGAACTCTCATTGCTAAAAAGTAGGGGCAAAGATAGGTTGAAATCCAAGAAGCCAGAACAAGCCTTGTATGGCACTCACCCCTGTAAAATAGCAGGATGTGTTTAGTATAACTTTACAGGGCTAAGCAGTATCCCGGCGCTGGCACATGGTGGAGGGTTTTGTATCTTTTCCTTGTTCTTTCCTACTGGGAAGAGAAGCAGGAATATATATATATATATATATATATATATATATATATATATATATGCAGAAGTTCCTTGATTTCCATGGTAATATTTTTGATAACATTCAGTATTGTCTGTGTCACTCTGTGTAATGGACAGCATTCTCATGGAAGCAGGGTCCTGCTAGATTAAGCTGCACCAACTGGTGTTTAGTTTCTATGAGCACAGGTCCTTGCCCAGCCATTAGCTACTCAGATCAGTAAGCAAGATGCTTACTTTCTGTAGAGTCAGGACAAATGCTGACCAGAAGAAGATTCTTACATTAGTCAGAGCCTAAATGGATATCAATATGTCTCATGACATAGTGTTTAATGCTCTTTTGGAATTAAGGTGCACTTTAAAAATGTAAATAGCAGCCATTGCAAACACTGATAGTTGTCAGGATAGGAACAGACAGGGAAGGAAATTTTAACTCTTTTCTCTTGCTGTGACCTTCAGGAACACTTCTCGACATAGAAAGATAACAGATAGATTATAAACAGTCAGACAGATGGACAGATAGACAAATGAAAGAAGATCATTCTCACACACTGCTGTACAGCAGTCTTTTATTCAGGGAAGTAGCATTTGCAACAGGAAGCCTTGAGCAAGAAAGAATATGGTTAGGGTTAACTGAGGTTGCAATCAGTGTCAAGGAAATGTTTGCCTGTTTACTTTATAACTTATTTATTGTATTTCTGTCTTGCCTTTTCTTCAAAGAGCAACTCATTTAGAAGCTCTCTTGCATTATCTCTCCACATGCCTTGTGTTCGTACAATGAACTAAAGGACTGTTAGTGTTGTTGCTTGGCCTTCTGTGAGGACCTCCAGTGCAAGAGACTCTAGTATGTCTGAGAGTTAGTCAGTACTACCTCTGGAGAATGATTTAATGGGCACCACAGTATAAACAAGGCTCACATAGGAGATTTGAAAGCATATACTTGTATGTGTGTGGTTTCCTAGGCTCACCTGCACTTTAGCAAAATCGTGGGTTTACTTGGCTGTGTGTGTGTATGGCTTGTTCCTTTGATTTTATTGTCCCCTCTTTCTCTCTGTTTCCTTTCCTGCCAATTTAGTGGCACAATTTTATTTGTTCTGAGTGAGAGTTGGCTTTCGATATAAGAGTATACCTGATGAAGGCAGCTCATTTAGACTTAAATAAAATACACCAAAATAACCCTAAGGATATGGAAAGTCCATGTGAAAATAAAACTAATGACAACCTTCAATATAGTAACTTATTAACTGCTATTATGCCTTGTTGAGAAAACCAATGCAATGGCAATGCTTGAGAAAAGCCAAAGACCTCTATTGAGTCCATATGACTTACAACCAGACAACTCCCTATTTTTCTGAATATGCCTTCCAGAACCTTCTAAAACCAGTAGTTACTGGAGCCAGCACAACAGGGAAGGATTCCCTGGCCACACCACATACCCCTCTTCAATTCATGCACTGGGTAACTTTTAATGTGTGCCTCTGCTTAGCACTAATATACATTGATGTGTGAATCTGTGCAATTCCACTGCCAAAAGTTTTTTGTTTTTGTTTTTATAAATACACTACATATCTATGGAATATGTACAACACAGAGGGGGAAAATACTCGTCTTCCATAAAATCCCCAGGATGGAGTGAAAGAAATTTGAATTAATTTGAATCTGCTGTGGATTTCTCCATCACCCCTAAATAGAAGTCTTAAAGGCTGCTGGTGTGGCTCTAACATATTAAAAAGTTCTTGTTTTCCTCTTAGTAGCTGCCCACCAAAGTTAGCTTGAAATGAGAACGGTTAACCTAAATATCATTGCCCTGCCACTTCCACCGAAGGCTCTAAATAACCTCTCTAGTGGTTGGTTAGCGGTTCCTAGTGGTGTCTGCCCAGAGAACTTTCAGTGTCTGGAAGCTCCTGTTATTCGGTTTGGGGGTCGAATCAAGAGGACTCTGGCTTCTCCTAATATGGCCACCCCACTTACACAAATGATTGACTACTGGAAAGTCCCCTAGCAGCTCTTTATCCTGGAGGTTCTAGAAAGGAGAAACTCTGACATCTCATTTTATACTTTTGCTTTGAGACCAGGAAATGCAGGATTTTTGTGCATTCCTTACTCACACAGTACTCCCTTCATCTCAAGTTGCAACTGAATTGAAAGCTTTAAGTAGTGTTGAGTTGCAAGTTCTAGGATTAAAACTTTTATTTGTAATTGAGAAGAGTAATAGAATCAAAAGTGGACTGTCAAAGGATGAAATGCTCTCCCCATAACCTATTGCTTCTGCAACTTATACAGAAATGGGGGCCGCAAGAAGAACTTTTTGTATGTTTGCTGCTTGGCAGTGAATTTTTCTCCCTGAGAAATATGTGGAACATATAATGATGCAGCCTTGTTTTGAAGATCAAATAAATAAATACGTGCATTTGCTTATCATTTCAGTTTAGATAGGGTATAAATGAGGGACATCAAGAGGAATAAGGTACAGAAAGAGTGTACATAAATAAACCACTCTGGAGCAGCAATAATTGGTAAAGGGATGAGACCCTTTCTTTTGCCATTTCACATAGGACTGGGTCACAATATTTTGCTGATATAGTTGGAAGGTGCACGAACTTTCTCCCCTGCCCTTCACTCTCTTATGGCACCTTTGCCTACATCTAACATCTCTGAATGTCTGTTCAGGGTGCAATAGTCAAATAAATGCAGACGCCCAATCATGTGGCCAGTTTCTTCAATGAGTTCTGTTATCAGTTCCAGTCTGGTAAGTTACTTGTGTTGGGGATTTGATCTGTATATTTGATGCTCTATCAGGGTTTTGTGCTACTTATTTCCTATCCTATTTTTTTTTTTTTTTTTTTTTTGCTTTTTACATTTTTCTCACATGAGACAGTCCTGTTACAAGGTGACAAGAAGTTTGAGCAACTACATCTGTATAACCCTGTCTCTGTGTAGGAAATCATAAATACCGTTCTGTAGCCGTGAGCATATAAAACTGCTTCATAATGAGCAGACCACTGGCCATGTTGGTGGTTAGCTGCTCTCAGATAACCTTTCCACCAATGGAAAATGCCTTTCCCAACCATGGTATATGAGTTTTTTTTTTCAATTGGAGATGTGAGGAGTATAATCCAGAATCTTCTCATGCAAAACATGTATTCTCTCACTGAGCTAAGCCCTTGCCTACAAGGACATACGATGTCCCACTATTGAATACAAAATACAAGGATTCCTGTTTATGTTAAGCCAACGGGGGCTTTGTAACACAAAGAACGAAACTACTCCATACATTCCCATGGATAACAAATTTCCAACAAACATGTCAAAAAGCAAATTTACCTGTAAGTCACAAATGTTACATTTCATATGTAGGCTGAACCCTTTAGTCCTTCAACATGAGGAAATGTGCTTCTGAAAACAATAGCCCATTCTTCCAGGTTCTACATAATGTTTAAAGTATGAATGTGTCATTGTTGTCTGCTGAATTTCAAAGTCCAGTGAAGACTAGAATTATTTCCCATTTGTAAGCAATAGTCTGATTCTAAGCACAGTTACCTCGCAACCACTTATTTGGAAGTATGCCCCATTGACCACAGTGTGACTTACTTCTGAATGGACATGTATAGGATTGCACTCTTAATTGCAAGCAAAGCCAATTCCATGGGATTTCTTCCAAGAAAATGATTTAAAAATTGTTTTTTCTAGATAGCTAATATCTGTCATCTATCTATTAAGTTGACTGATAAGTTTCAGTATTAGGTAAAAATAGATATGGAAATATACTTTGATAATTTTAGACTATGGGCTCAATCTTTCCCCCTTTAAAATGTCATGAGCTTTTGTGATCTTCCTATTCAACAGTGGTAGCATCCATTTTTTCTGCCCCAAGGTCTTGTTCTCATAGCATTACCGTACATCATACAGTACATGTTAGCTAATATATAAGGGATAGAGAAGTATGGAACATCAAGCATTTCCTCTGTGTTCCATAAACCATTTCCTTGTGTTTTAATTCATTATAGTGCATTTATTATTGGCAAATCTCACAAATAAAGCACAGGAATCACTACAGTGTACAAACAATAATTTCATTCACATAAGATTCCTCTTCCCAGTTGGTGCTTTCAATGTTTTATGTAATTTAGTAAAATGCAATTTGTGCTCCAGGTACCTTGCACTTTACAGAAACATGCAATTATACAATATCCAATTAGAACAGGCAGGCCTTTGGCATGTAAGTTAGTCCATTGCTGAAGCAGGGTTTAATTGGTTGGGTGCCATCTATTTGTTTTATTATTGTTTTTTGTGTTTTTATGGATCTCTTTCTAGGCTGTGTCCTACTTATTTTTGTTGTTGCTTTGACCTGCATCTTCTTATTGAGAACTACCATGAGCACCATTTTTGCCAGAAAGACAGGATATTAAATAAATAAATAAAGCAAACCGGTTTCTTTAAAAATGGGTAGAAAGGAAAGTCAAATCATAAAGGGGGACTATGAAAATAGCACTGTTCACACTACCCACTCCTACATAATTATTCTCTTAACTAAAATTGGAAAGATATTTAAGCACTCTCCCTGCATTCCTCCACCCAAACTAGGGCATTTAATTTTCCATGTGTAATTTTGAAGGGACTACAAACTCTGCACAGTGAACAAAAATGCCTGTCCCTTGAAATAGCCAGAGCCGTATATCTTGTCTGGATTAGTCATGCGTTCTTTCCAAACTAAACGCAAAGTTTAGCCTTTATATTCATTATGCTGTGGCTTTTCAGGGAGTTCCATATTCATTAAGGCAAGTTGGCAGATAGGAATTTTGGAGGGTGTGGGATTTATTCAGGAAACAGACGCAGCATAGTCATGAGGGAACATTTCCTTTCTTATAAGTATTGTGCACACCTTCTCATGTGGATTTGTGAGACATTTTATTTGCATAAACAGCTGTCTTCTTACCTCATTTCAGCAGCAACAAATAGCACCATCTGAGAAAATGCCATAATAGATCCTATTCTTATTCTTCAAACCACTCCCCTTTCCTCCTTGCAGCTGCTTTGCACATAACTTCACACACAAAAGGAGGAGAAGCAACACAGAGATTTCATTGTTTTCTGATCCCATCATGAATTGTGCAATGATGAGAAAGGGGTTGGGCTTGGGTGATCTCCGGACTGTGGTGGTGGTAGAATTGGGTGGGAAATCTATATTTTCTTGTGTTCATTTCAATAAAGTTCACCTTGATTTGTCAGACACTGCCTTCTCACCTAGCCATCTGAGAGGTTGTTAAGAGGAAGATGAGTGAAAAACAGCCATCCAATTAAACTACAAAATTCTGAAAAGGTCAAAATAGTACATGCTACTAGTGTAGTTCACAGAACAAATGAAGCATTTAAATGCCAATATTTCATCCTGATCACAAAAATTGCCTGAGTATAAAGCTTACGGATTTCTTTTTATGCAGGTGAGAAAGCAATGACAGTAAAGATTTAACCAAAGCCTTTTTTAAACAGTGTCCAGAAATATGATGCTTTATAGCTTTTTCCTGATAGAAAAGCCTTGAAAAATAAAATAGAATAGAATCACACATGCCACAAAATCTCACAGGCATCGAGATGGGAATGAATTATATTACAATATCTTTCATCTTTCTTCTTTTTCTTCTTTTTCTTTTCTTTCTTTTTATTATTTTTTTGCTAAATTGCCTTGAATTTTTAGTCTCAGAAATCTAAATAACAACACCAACAACATACTGTTGCTGAATATTGTCCCCATTTGTGCTGAAGTACAACTCCAACTCTCTTTAAGAATCACTTGTCTGTTGTAGACTCTTTTCTCCTCATGCAGCAAGTCAAGGAAAGCACACAGGTTCCAAGCCTTTCTTCAAACACACAAGATGATGTTTCCCTCTTCAATTAATCCCATTTGTCAGGAATTCAATAGAATATCCTTGCCAATTCACACCTACTGCTGTCTAGGTCCTGTTAGCGGGCAATATTAATACATCTCAGTGTTCATTTTTACAGTATCTCGGGTACTCTTTTCATTCCTTCTGACTGGATTTTTTCTTTGCCACATTTGTCAATAATTATGCTTCTGGAGCACAACAGAAATGAATGCCCAAGAATAGTTTCCATGAGATGTAGTATTAGCCACTGAATTTCAAAATGGATTAGAGAAATTAATGGAAGATAAAGCTTTCATTTCTTACAGCTAGTCATGATGGCTATATATTACCCCCAGCATGATTCTGAATACCATGCTCTGTCCATAAGCATCTTCCTGACAACTGTGGGAATGTCATGCTAGAATAGGTTTACCTTTAGTCTGATTTAGCAGGGCTATTTTTATGTTATTATAGTTTTTATTTCGATTTGTACTGAACCTTAAATTCATAGGTTGTTGGAACTTCACTAACCATACTGACATCTCACCTTGCCTGGTTTGGATGATACAACAAGCTGTGCTGAATCCCCTCCATGGTCTTCATATGCAGTATACTGACAGGCATACAATAGGAAGGCCCTGCAGGTGAATTACCTCACAGTGATTTACCATGTCATGCAAAGCAGGTTGCTGAGTCAGCCCAGTAATGTCAACTCTTACTAGCTACAACTCTTCTGAGTTTCAGGCAGGAATCATTTCCCCTTATAGAGATTCCAAGGACTGAACCTGGGACCTTGTGAATGTGCTCTCTGAACTGAGCTATATGTACACACATGGCATGCCCTGAGACCTTCCATCATTTATTTTATACTGATAATTTTAATTTTATATTTGTAAATCAATGTATTTTTTGTATTTTTGTATTTAATGGTAATTTATTATGTACTATTGTATTTCAATGTATTTTATCATGTTGTAAGCCGCCCCGAGGTTTCGGCAAGGGGCGGCATAGAAACGTTATAATAATAATAAT